>NW_027188978.1:0-109766 GCF_902806685.2 Maniola hyperantus | reverse complement strand
ATCCCTATGCCACAGACTACAGTGTATATAGGAGACTACAGTGTATATAGGAGATAGACTGGTAAGTCGGGCCGTCAAGGCGCCCACTTGAAAAGCGCCATCTAGGAGACGGGTTTGGTACTAAATACAGCCAATACCCAGTATATATACCTACCTATATACATACTTTATAGTTTTTTAAATTAGGTAGGAATGTGGTGTTTGATTTGCGGGAGTTTTGAATGGATAATGGTACTTATCTTGGCAATACTGATAATTACCAATATCACAATGGCATTTAACTCCCGCCAATCAAATTTAATTCAAAAATTAAACACAACTTATTATAAGTTATTTAAACTTTTTCAATTTATTTATTTTATAATAAATATCAGCATCACATTTAAGTGGATCTCTTGAATCAAAAAAGTGAATTTTTTCCATTTAAAATAAAATTAATATCTTTGCACCAGTTATTTATTAAAAAAAATGACAGTTTCCTTGGTCAAAAAATTAATAATTTTGTCTCTATGTGAGCTACATGATATAAAGTTAAAATTTATATTTGATAATAGTATTAATTTTACGTACTCTTGTATTTTATTTTTATTACTTCTGTTTTTCAAAATTTCAATTACGTGATTTTCGATCTCAGCAAAGCAATCAAAAATGTTTCTCGTCGGATAACATAGCCATCCTTTGTCATTGTATTCGCTAATTTTAATATGTTTATGAAAAGCCTCCAGTTCCTTGCTGTAACTCCTATTACAGAATCAAATAATTCGTCCATCAATATTAACAAATCGGCCGTGTCTTTATTTTCAGCTGGAAGTTGCCCACAATCTAAAAAGAATAAAAGGACATGTTAAATACTCATAAAATAAATTATAATAAGTAAAAATTAAAATATTCTATTCTACTAATTAATAAGAATGGAACACAATACACAAATAAGCTGGATAGCCTAGTGGTTATGACGTCGTCTCCTACTCGGCGGTAACGGGTTCGATCCAGGGCTTCAGGGATCCAGCGTGATAGACTGCCCAAAACCCTTCCCACTCTAAGAGGAGACCCGTACTCTGTAGTGACCCGGCGGTGGAGTGATCATGATGATCATGATGAAGTAGAAAACCTTGCATAAAGAGTAAAATCCACCAACTTTGACAATGGTAAAGAGAGCAATATACATCAGTATACAAATCAAGTAGGTACCTGCCATATATCCAAGAGCAACGCCGACTGTCCGACTGAATACCTGAGTGCAGTGTTTCACTTTCATTTTAGGTATTAGTTTGGGCACAACATGTTGCGCCGTTAATTTAGGCACCAAGCGGACACCTTTATAGCCTGGCTGCCTGTGGTATATTTCTTCTAAATGCTGCCATTTTGCAACTTTTTGCTTCCCATCTTGGGTAAACATTAAATTTTTGTTCAACAAATTATTTCTTATACCCTTCATCAGATGGGGTGCATCAAATAAAGGAAAAATCTTTTTTTTATTTAATTCAAAAACCCACCAGTCCATTCTTTGTTGTCTCTTAAATATTCTATTCTAGTCTCATTTAGTAAACTGTTTATAGCAGCTCGGTTTGATGCCCCCTGGTCACAAACAGTGGCCACAACTTTTAAACCTGTGGCTTCTACTTCTTTTATGACAGTTTTTATTTGTGCCTTTAAGCTGTCTGCTTTAGTAGAGCCTCTACAAAATGTGAAATAAACTGGTTGTTGAATTTTTTTATGATACCTCTCACCATAAACACCAAAACATGGTCACAAATTTGCTTCTTTTTTTCCTCACCGTCATCCACCATACCAATAATTTCATCATTTTTTCTGCAGTAGGCTAAATTTGGTGAAATTGCCATTTCATCAAAGATAATCGTACAAAACTTATGGTTGTCATTTAACTTTGTTACAGGTTTCTTTAATTCTTCAATAATTCCACGGTTTTACCTGGCTTGAGGTTTATTTTTTGTAATAAAGTAGAAAGTGTTTTTCTCTTAGGCAAAACACTAAAAGAACTTAGAAACCTATATGCCTTTGGACTGCGCTTGTACAATGCAAGGGGAAGAATTTTTTCTTTAATTGTGAAGCGTCTTCCTTTTGCTTTCTTTCCAAATTGAGCGACTTGCAAAAAAAGTTTTTGTCTCTTCACTCATATTTTTCATCAAAAGCTCAAATGCTTCGGTCTTTTTAAGTTTAATAGCAGCCTTCTTCTTAAAGTAGTCTTTCTGTATTCAACATTTTTTTAATTGATATCTTATATTTGAAATTTCTTTGCAGAGTTCCTTCTCTTGTTGGTGAGAACCCACTTCTTAGCTGAAAGTAAAATGACATCAAATATTAAAAATTGCTGTTCATTAAGTACCATCATGATTAATCATGGTTCGTCATTAAGTGCAATCGTATAACCATTATGTTAAAAAGCGGTGACAGCCTAGTAGCTATGACTTTTCGACAGGAGACGGCGCATTAACCTGGTGTCGCACGCGCAAGCAGACTGCGCATCGAGCAAGGGTGAGTGCATAATCAAACATTCACAAACTAGCCTTCGTGACGTCTCTGGTTTCAACCCTCAAACCCGGGCGGCAAGACGAGTCTAACTAAGCATAAACAGGAGGCGCCACGACATGGTGGAGGTGCTGAGGATCTGATAAATCAGTAAATGAGCTTTCAGCAAAAAATGCTAAAAGAAAGAGGGTTGTCAAATAAGTTGTGAATGTTGTTATGCACTGACCTAAATCAGACATGTCTCGACAAGTCTCGACACGTATAGAGCGGCAAAGACCATTAGACCTTAATAGGTTATTTTCATGTCTTGTTTTCTCGTAGCTATGTGATTTGTTCTGAATATGATTATTCTTAAGCGTGAATGACCTACCTACCTACACATGAAAATTATTTTTCCTACTATTGAGTTTTGATACCTACCTACAGGTGATGAATAATTCTACTTATAACTAACACTTTAAACTCTAATACCTACTTTAAATAAGCAAAGTTATGTTGCATTTCACTGATGATTTTAACGTTTTCTTAGACAGTTTTAATATAAATACCTACAATACATTGTAGTGAATAGTGACAAATGTTCAATGTTTAATTTAATAAAGGATAGGTACCTACCTAATGTGAAGAATAAAGGAGGATGCTGTGCGCATAGTCCTATAATAATAGAATAAAGGAAACCGAAAATTAAGAATAACCTCATTCTCTGTTAAAGTCTAATTGTAAAGATGCGACGGTATTACCAACGTTCTGAATTATTATATTCACAATAAAGTGACACTGTTATTGCAGTTTAGTGGAATAATTATTATAATTATGTTGATCCATGTGGGACTAAATCAATTAAAATAAAAGTTTGAGCTCGCATCAACATTCTGACAAATTAAGATTATTATAATATCATATTCAACTGAGACTTAAAGATGAGTCAATTTCAAAAGTATTTAGGGTTCCGCACCTAGTAAGAAAGAAAATCAATTCTAAAGGTTATCGTTTCTTGTATAACAGTTATAAATGTGAAAAAACCCTTGGTTTCGGTGCGCAAGAAATTCTTTTTTTTTCACAAATTTTATGAATGAAACAGTGAAGTGATATGGACATTAACAATAAACGATAGGTACCTAGAGCAGTCACCTGCGATAGTACACTGACCTTTGCCGGTGCATTCACACTGGACTTGCTAGAACGGTTAAATAGTTACACACATACCTACCCGACTTGAGATTGCTATGATCATACAATTTTGATACGAAGGGGTCAATCATTGAATGCTTATGCTGGATGGTCACACAGTGTGTGTGCCCACGCATACCTAGTAACTGAGATGATTAAATACTAAAATTGAGACCCGGTTTAGCAATACGAACCTAAGGCATGAAATAAAAGCCAGTAGAATGTACAGAGATTTAAGAATATTTGTAGAAGTTTATTGAATAGAGGTATAATGCTACTCTATTTTACTACATTCTATATCTTGTTGCAAGGGTAGGCATAACCCTTCTAGCATGTTAGTGGAATTGTGTACACATCTGTGGGCAGATGACTGACAATTATTGATAAGGTCGTTGTCACACTATGACGACAGGGCCGGACTATGAAATTGATTTATGATAAAGTCGGTTACTTACTTTATCCGCGATATTAATTAATTTCATTCTACAACAACAACGGTACAAAATTATTTCGTTATAACTAGTCGTTGAAATTTATTTGATAAATTATTTGATGAATATATGAGATTTATAGAACAAGGGTCACCATGAATATTCAAACCATAGGACATTGATGTAACACAACAACTAAATAGAAGTTTTAAATGAACTTTAAAGTGAAATAAATGAAAGATGAACGATCATTTGAAAAATAGATCTACGATACTGACACAGATAAATAAAATTAAAAAATTTTTTTTTTGTTTTGGCCAATCCGCTTCCTTTCTTTTTCTCTCGCTTTTCTCCTAAGCGGTGCTATTTCATTTATAAAGAGACGAGCCACGAAGTTCCCGGTCACATCGAAGACATAAACTAATAATCTAAAAAACCTTAAACCACTAACCCGTTTAAAGGAACTTTTATCTACTAATATTTCGAACATACCGACAAGATGGATCAAAGTCTCTTGGTGATGTTGCACTCGATGAAAACAAAATTACAAAATCTATCCACCAATGCATCTCAAATAATAGAAACTCTTGATGATCCAACAATTCAATCTCCAACGATTATACAAGAAGCAGAAATTATTTCTTTGAAATTACAAACTTCGTTAAATAGATTGAGCTCCGAATTAACCAATTACTTTCGATTAAGCAACGATCCTGCGCCTGATGACATATCCGAGATATCTACAGTACAATTAGAAGCCGAAGATATATTGTGTGAACTTAAAGTCAAAATTAAAGAAAAGATTAAAGTAATTGAACGAGAAAATCAAGTCAACAGGGATACGAATCCGAATCTAAACAGCCGGCTACCGAAACTGAGTTTACCGGAATTCGACGGCGATATCCTGCAATGGTCAACATTTTGGGATCAATTCAGCTCAAATATTGACAAACGAAACTTAACCGATGTCGACAAGCTATTGTATTTAAAAGCTTCATTGAAAGGTGAAGCGAAGAAGATCGTGGAAGGCTTAGAGACAACAAACAAGAATTACAGTATAGCACTAGTGACATTAAAAAATCGATATGGGAAGGAAAACCACATAATTGATGCACACTACTCAGCACTGTATCGTGTCAAGGCTTCCACCGCAATGAATGTCACAGAGGTGAGACAAACACTAAACGAGATAGAACGACACCTTAGGGTGCTTAAATCGCTGGGCGAGGACATAAACCACAACCATCTACGTTTCCTAATCATGGAAAAATTCCCGCAAGAAATCATTTACGAAATGAAAATGAAAATAAACACCGAGTCCATCGAGGAGATAAGGAAATGCCTCGAAGTCATTATCACGGCTAGGGAAGACGCAGAGAGAGTTATCCAAGGAAAATCTGAAGACAATTACACTACCCAATCTCTACACGCGAATGCATCCGACGACAATAATATGAAATTAAAATCCAAAAGGCCAACAAGTAAAGAAATGTCCAAAAAAAAAAAAAACAAGATAAAAATCGAGGACTATTTCAAGGTCGTCAGGGAAGTTTTAGGAAACAATTCAAAAGAAAATGGGAAGAGCTAGTAGGAAACCAAGAAAGACAACACGAGAAAAAAGGAAAACTTCAATGTATTTTCTGCCAAGAGAACCATTTTAACGATCAATGTAAAGCCTTCACAACGTTACGAGAAAGGAGGAATAAATTGGGTAACCGATGTTATGCATGCTTTCGTAGAGGGTATACCGTAAAGATATGTGAGAGAAAAATAAAATGTGCACACTGTAACGAGATTGGATCTCACAATCGGGCACTTTGTCCTAAAAATCTACAAAAGGAGAGTGAAACAACTAATAAATAAACAAAAATAATAAATAAGAATGTAAATAATAAATAAGAATAATAATAATAAATGATTATATAAATAATAAGAATACAAACGAATCAACTAATAATTTAATGCAATTAGATACCAAGGATACTACTATACTTCAAACAGCAGTTGTGAACGCGAAATCTGAAAAGGAAGAACATCCTGTTCATTACTTGCATCATTGTGTCCATCAGAAGGAGAAAACCATCAGAATTATATACCGACTCCAAAAAAGCGTTTAAACAAATGTCTATGAACTTAAGGGAGTGGAGTTCTAATTCTTATGAATTTATGACACAAATCCCAGACTCGTCAAAGGAAATCCGTGTTAAGATATTAGGACTTGATTGGGATTTAAAGGAAGATCTACTTCAATTGAGATACAAGATCGACTCTAATGCGAACAATAAACGGGAAGTATTGAGAGTGATCGCTTCAATCTACGATCCTTGCGGATTTGTTGCACCACATATCCTACCTGCTAAATTATTTAAGAAGTCGTCTTATAAAATTTATTCGGAACTTTCTTCCTGCAAAAGTAACACATCAATTTCTTTGGACCGATAGCCAAATTGTAATCGGATGGTGCAAGTCTTCTAAACTTTTACCACCATTCGTAGCAAGGAGAATCCAAGAAATTAAATGAAACAAAGAATTGATCATAAGATATGTTCCCTCAGAGCTAAATCCAGCAGATGTAGCAACAAAACCTTACAGCGCTTGTGAAGATAAAGCGAAATAATTAGCTGGATCTCAATATTTGTTACAAGCATCTGATACATTGCCACAAAGGGCAACGAATAGTGATCCCTTTTTGTTTCGGGAGGCTCTTCCGAATGATAGTGAAGATGAGGAAGTTGAAATTAATGAAACTATTTCTGTAATATAGAATAAACGAAAAGGAACAAGAACATTATAAAAACACTGTCTTAAGGATCGCGAACTATCTACAGTAACGAAGGAAATTGAAGCCGTGGTAAACACACGTCCACTAACCCATATAGATGCCGAGCTGGATCATATATTGAAACCAGCTGATTTCTTGGCTGTAGGAAAATGTATGACAAGTAGAGACTACCCGGAAGGAACCTTTAGCAGAAGGAACCGTTACAAAAACGGAACTAGTTAAAGGTTGGAAAAGAGCTCTTAAAATCCAGGAAGAATTTAGAGAAATGTTTTCTAATCGTTACCTTCTCAGCCTTCGAGAAAGATACCAGCATTCACATAGAGATCCAAGAGTTACTTCAAAATTAGAACCTCAAGAAGGACAAATAGTCCAGATAAAGGGGGATCATCCTAATCGGGAAAGCTGGCGAGTTGGGAAAATAACAAAACTTATGAAGGGGAAGGATGGATTTAGCAGAACAGCGAAAGTAAAAGTAGATAATAGCGAATATATTAGATCCATTTCACACTTATATCCACTGGAAATGGACGAACAAGAAGCTCACGCTCTAGCTGACAAACCTAGACCAAGTTACAACTATATACCTTCCGAACGCGTTACAAGAGAAGTGCACGAAGAAACCACTGGAGAAACCAGTGAGATACGTAGTGGTGAAATCGATACACCTGAAAAGGAAAATGATCACACCATACAAGACCATAATGAGACGATGTTAGAGGATCAACTTCTGCCAGAGGAGATTACTAACGAAAACGAAGTAGACCTTTCTTCCGAGGAGCCAAGACCCAAGAGAGAAGCGGCTGTCAGGGCCCTCGAGAAGATTAAGGAATGGACGCAGAATCTTATCGTCTTATTGTAACTTCCGTTGTTGGGGAGTGTCGCGACGAACGTCGCGAAATAGTTAATTGTACAAAATATAAATAGTAATCATCGTAAAATTAAATCATCCAATTATAATATCTAATTACAATAACGAGCAAAACGAGATTAGAAGGAGAGGAATCCAGAGCCGGACGCTTAAAATACTATGGTAAGTTGTCTGTGACTTTACTCTGTGGGTCTAATGGTCTATACTTGAAACGCGACGCCGACTGTCTGTGGTCGAAGCCTTAAACCACGGCGCCCACCATTTTGTTAACTGACTGGATCCGAGCACGGCAGCCTCGCCTCACAGCACGCCCACCGTCATCAGTTCGGTGCCTCGCATCCTGTATTATTACTCGTAAGTGGCTAACTATAAGTAACTATATTTGATTGCTATTAATTGTGTGCATAAGGAACGTTTCCATGTAGCCAACGTCGAGAGTCGTAAGGGCCCTTTATTGGCAGGCCTTAGTCGGAATAGTAAATCGTCAGCGTCGGGAGCCATTGGGACCCTTGTTGGCAGGACTTGGCTGGGAGAAAGTAATCCGTCAGTATCGAGAGTCGTAGGGGCCCTCGGGTGGCAGGCCTTAGCGTCGAACCGCTAACTCTCGATACAGATGACGAGACCAGCTAGCTCTCGACGTCAGTGACGACCCCGGCTAACTCTCGGCGTAAGTAGCAAGCAAAGGTGTGGCACTTTGAGCCGGCACGAATAGCCAGTTACCTGACCGAAACGCGGTAGGTCAATGGGACCCAATTATAATCCTAATGGCTGGGCTAATGATGGAACCGTTCCTCCTTTAATTTAGTGCTAGTCAGCCCTGGTCTTCCCCGCTTAGCGGCGAGGAAGACAGTAGCCCCGGCAGATTTCGTCTAGGCGAAATCTGCCCGTCCCATATATGTATTACAGAGTGCGAGGCAGTGGATTCTGTCCTATGCGACAGGGAGGAAGGCCGCTTCCTCGCCCGTCGCCTCAGTGCCGCGGAGACGGCGCATTAACCTGGTGTCGCACGCGCAAGCAGACTGCGCATCGAGCAAGGGTGAGTGCATAATCAAACATTCACAAACTAGCCTTCGTGACGTCTCTGGTTTCAACCCTCAAACCCGGGCGGCAAGCCGAGTCTAACTAAGCATAAACAGGAGGCGCCACGACAAACATTGTAAGGTAACTGCACAATCTAAAGGTTGCGTGAAGTCGGCCTATACGCACTTGACCAGCGTGGTAGACTATGGTCAAACACTTCTAATTCGGAACCGTACTCAGTAGTGAGCTAGCGCCATCGCTACTGAGTACAGGTCGGTTGAGGAACACAATGTTTATATCGACGTCACTAACTGCGAACAGCCTATCCGCCGAAATTAATAAGCTATCCATCCACGATTTGCTCCACTAAAGATACAAAGGCATAAACTCCATAGTTACCACAAATCTCTATCCTTAGTAGGGCAAATCGTGGATAGATAGATAGCTTATTAATTTCGGCCGTATGCCGCGGATACCGCGTACCTCATGCCGTTTCGGGTTGTGACGTCAGCACCAAGCAGCTGGGTCGGCGGCTTATGTGTGTAGAGCTGTACCTTTCCAGGACAGAATATTACTGCCAATAGCTGGCACATCTTGCAGAGATGCTATAATGTATTGGCATCCAAGTTTGACAGAAGAGCATTACTGTGTTGGCGCTTTGGAGTCGAGGAGTCCAGTTCACATTATGGATATTGAAGGTGGGTACAAAAAGGTTTGAGCGTATTGTCTCCTTAGTCCTTGTTATTAACTATCAACATAATATTCCGAGTTGTATGAGTTGGATACATATCTATACGCTAGGTGTACACCGTACCAGCGTAACCCGTACCAGCGTACCAACCAGCGTAACCAAGCGTAACCCAAAACAAACTCAACGTATAAAGCTTCCTTCTTTCGTACGTGTGTTTATACCTACGTAGGTACCAAGGAACACCTACTTTAATCAATATTAATTGCAATGTTAAAGTTATTAATTTAATTTCAGGTGAAATGTTTTGCAAAGGAGACGATTATTCGAAGCGTGAATATTTGTTAGCTTGTGATTTTTATGAAGATCAAGAAGCCCCCGTTGCAGACTTGCTACAGTATTATCCTGATCCTGATCCAGAAATATCACCTAAATTGTTTAAAAAATAAATACCTAAATTTTGTGTTCATAAGTATACCTAAATAAAGATGGGAGCGAAATAGTTGATGGCTCTCTAATAAGTGGTTTACGCCCATGCGTTTTTCTTAACGTTAAGTATACGTATCCGCAGTCTGTATTTTATAGTAAGTACACGATATGTCGAGATGGCTATCGGGGTATGAAGCGGGGAGATACCCCGTACACCGTAGTAAGTATAGGTACATTATATGTAATGTATTATTTCTTTTATTGAGTGCATAAAATGAAGAATGCTTTTATCTTATTTCAAAATTAGTTTTTGCAGGCAGGTAATTGAATTTTTTTTTAAATTTTTGTGTCACTATCTTCTACAGATCACTACTTTCCAGCACAGATTCATCAGGTTGCGGTTTCAAACCTGGCATGTACCTACACACATGTATCTCAATCACGTTTCTTCTCTCTGGGCTGGTTGCTTGATTTTCCCAAATTGAATTATACAGATTTTTATATATATATATATATATTTGTCGATTTTCACGTCCCTAACTTCAAAAACATAGGACTTTCATACAACCCTTCGATCCTCCCCCCCCCCCCTTTCACACCCTTAGGGGGGGGGGGGGGGGGGGGGGGGGATTTTTCAAAACCGTTTCTTAGATGACACTAACGTCCTAGAAAGAACCTACCTTCCAAATTTCAAGTTTGTAGGCTTTATAGTTTCTGAGATTTCGTGATTAGTCAGTCAGTCAGTCCGTCAGTCAGTGAGTGAGTGGTATTTCTCTTTTATCACAACAAAAAATCACGTCGATCCGTTGCTCCGTTGCAACGTGATTGATGGACAAACCAACAAACAATGACACTTTCACATTAATTATAATAGGAGTACTTATTTAAACTTATGGCGGTAAAACTCCATTACGAAGTCATTTTGACATTTCTGTACTTAACAAACCTTGCAATGAGGCAACGTTCACCACCCCATCGACATAGGAATACTACGTAGTAGTACTTCCAACTACTTTGCATCACCCATAGTCTAAGAGGCCCCGCACACGGTCAAGCAAGTTTGTCAAATTTTACGTGTTTGACAAACATGCTTGACCGTCTGCGGTCGTTTTTCACGTGTTTGTCAAACAAACAACGTGCTTGTCAAATAAACTAAGTGTTTGATAAATTTAATTGACGGTCTGTTTGTCAAATATGCTTGACGGTGTACGGCTATGTTTGTCAAACAAACGTTCCATTTTAGCGTATATTCAGTAAATTTTCATGTGTGAATATAATATCTCGCTGTTTTAACCATTCTCGTGCCCGACGTCTCCTTTTTTTTCTTTTTTCTAAACACATTGCTAAAGTTAATGCAAGAAATCCTTTGTCTGCGGTGCTCATCACTCAGCGCCTATGCTCAGTGCAGTATCCCTTTCTGGATACTGCGTCGAAAGTGACGCCTTGTTTGACAAACGTTTTTGACAAGCCTGTTTTTGGTTTGACAGACCTGTTTGAATGGTAGTTATTTGCAAAGAAGTTGGAAGTACTACTACGTAGTTATTTGCACTATGCTCTTGTGTTTGATGACGTCATCAAACAAAACGTCAAAAAACGTAAAATTTGACAAACATGCTTGACCGTGTGCGGGGCCTATAAGGTCACAACCGCATTCAGCCTTAAATTTCGATTCTTGCTGAAAATTAAAATTATAGTACCTAGTTATAAATAATCGCAAGAAATCAATAATTTGTTTATTGTTACGAAACAATAACTTGTAAAGGTCATATAGTAGATAATCTATGGTCAATGGTAACCACTACGGGCACGTAGTATGTACTCTTTGACGGGCACTACGTTTTCATCCCTATGCCACAGACTACAGTGTATATAGGAGACTACAGTGTATATAGGAGATAGACTGGTAAGTCGGGCCGTCAAGGCGCCCACTTGAAAAGCGCCATCTAGGAGACGGGTTTGGTACTAAATACAGCCAATACCCAGTATATATACCTACCTATATACATACTTTATAGTTTTTTAAATTAGGTAGGAATGTGGTGTTTGATTTGCGGGAGTTTTGAATGGATAATGGTACTTATCTTGGCAATACTGATAATTACCAATATCACAATGGCATTTAACTCCCGCCAATCAAATTTAATTCAAAAATTAAACACAACTTATTATAAGTTATTTAAACTTTTTCAATTTATTTATTTTATAATAAATATCAGCATCACATTTAAGTGGATCTCTTGAATCAAAAAAGTGAATTTTTCCATTTAAAATAAAATTAATATCTTTGCACCAGTTATTTATTAAAAAAATGACAGTTTCCTTGGTCAAAAAATTAATAATTTTGTCTCTATGTGAGCTACATGATATAAAGTTAAAATTTATATTTGATAATAGTATTAATTTTACGTACCTACTCTTGTATTTTATTTTTATTACTTCTGTTTTTCAAAATTTCAATTACGTGATTTTCGATCTCAGCAAAGCAATCAAAAATGTTTCTCGTCGGATAACATAGCCATCCTTTGTCATTGTATTCGCTAATTTTAATATGTTTATGAAAAGCCTCCAGTTCCTTGCTGTAACTCCTATTACAGAATCAAATAATTCGTCCATCAATATTAACAAATCGGCCGTGTCTTTATTTTCAGCTGGAAGTTGCCCACAATCTAAAAAGAATAAAAGGACATGTTAAATACTCATAAAATAAATTATAATAAGTAAAAATTAAAATATTCTATTCTACTAATTAATAAGAATGGAACACAATACACAAATAAGCTGGATAGCCTAGTGGTTATGACGTCGTCTCCTACTCGGCGGTAACGGGTTCGATCCAGGGCTTCAGGGATCCAGCGTGATAGACTGCCCAAAACCCTTCCCACTCTAAGAGGAGACCCGTACTCTGTAGTGACCCGGCGGTGGAGTGATCATGATGATCATGATGAAGTAGAAAACCTTGCATAAAGAGTAAAATCCACCAACTTTGACAATGGTAAAGAGAGCAATGTACATCAGTATACAAATCAAGTAGGTACCTGCCATATATCCAAGAGCAACGCCGACTGTCCGACTGAATACCTGAGTGCAGTGTTTCACTTTCATTTTAGGTATTAGTTTGGGCACAACATGTTGCGCCGTTAATTTAGGCACCAAGCGGACACCTTTATAGCCTGGCTGCCTGTGGTACATTTCTTCTAAATGCTGCCATTTTGCAACTTTTTGCTTCCCATCTTGGGTAAACATTAAATTTTTGTTCAACAAATTATTTCTTATACCCTTCATCAGATGGGGTGCATCAAATAAAGGAAAAATCTTTTTTTTATTTAATTCAAAAAACCCACCAGTCCATTCTTTGTTGTCTCTTAAATATTCTATTCTAGTCTCATTTAGTAAACTGTTTATAGCAGCTCGGTTTGATGCCCCCTGGTCACAAACAGTGGCCACAACTTTTAAACCTGTGGCTTCTACTTCTTTTATGACAGTTTTTATTTGTGCCTTTAAGCTGTCTGCTTTAGTAGAGCCTCTACAAAATGTGAAATAAACTGGTTGTTTGAATTTTTTTATGATACCTCTCACCATAAACACCAAAACATGGTCACAAATTTGCTTCTTTTTTTCCTCACCGTCATCCACCATACCAATAATTTCATCATTTTTTCTGCAGTAGGCTAAATTTGGTGAAATTGCCATTTCATCAAAGATAATCGTACAAAACTTATGGTTGTCATTTAACTTTGTTACAGGTTTCTTTAATTCTTCAAATAATTCCACGGTTTTACCTGGCTTGAGGTTTATTTTTTGTAATAAAGTAGAAAGTGTTTTTCTCTTAGGCAAAACACTAAAAGAACTTAGAAACCTATATGCCTTTGGACTGCGCTTGTACAATGCAAGGGGAAGAATTTTTTCTTTAATTGTGAAGCGTCTTCCTTTTGCTTTCTTTCCAAATTGAGCGACTTGCAAAAAAAGTTTTTGTCTCTTCACTCATATTTTTCATCAAAAGCTCAAATGCTTCGGTCTTTTTAAGTTTAATAGCAGCCTTCTTCTTAAAGTAGTCTTTCTGTATTCAACATTTTTTTAATTGATATCTTATATTTGAAATTTCTTTGCAGAGTTCCTTCTCTTGTTTGGTGAGAACCCACTTCTTAGCTGAAAGTAAAATGACATCAAATATTAAAAATTGCTGTTCATTAAGTACCATCATGATTAATCATGGTTCGTCATTAAGTGCAATCGTATAACCATTATGTTAAAAAGCGGTGACAGCCTAGTAGCTATGACTTTTCGACAGGTTGGGGGTGCAATCAATTCTAACTTTGCAGAGTTATGTGCATTTTAAGAAATTAAATATCACTTGCTTTAATGGTGAACGAAAAAATATCTTAAGGAAACCTGCATGGCAGACGATGGCCTAAACTCATCTCACTCTTAGAGGAGACCTATGCTCAGTAATAAGCTGGCAATGAGTTGATCATGACTAAAGATATTATCAATGAGCAATAAATTCTTAGGGTTATCAAAATAGAGCCTTTTTAACCGACTTCAAAAAAGGAGGAGGTTCTCAATTTGTCGGAATTTTTTTTTTACTGTTATTCTGCTGCTAGTCTTTCTGACCGTGTATAATATTGTTGTCTTGAAGTCATATTATACAGAGTTATTTAGACAACCTGGCATTTTTGGGGCAGAAAAAATATTGATCCCAACTTGATATGCCTGAGACTTTGTCCACATGAATTTGTTTTTAAAAGTGTCTGCTACAGACAGAGTATGAAGCATGGCATGATCACCACAGTAAGTTATAATATTTAACTAAGCCAAGTAAGTTATAAAAACTTTTTAGTTTAAAACTAAGGATTCTGATATACCTTTTAAATTGTCCTTTGAGTTTAACTTAATAGCAACTGCAGGTACTGCTTTACTTGATGTTGCAACAAGTCCTGCAAAATACCATAAATAACACATGAGATAATAATACGATAATCTATACCAACCAATTTTAAAAAAATCTTTTACAAGTAGAAATCTACATTATTCCTGAGTAACATAAGCTATATTTTATTTTCAAAAAATTAGAGATCCACATGAAAACTGTAATAAGCTACCCATGCGAAGGTAAGGTCACTAGTTAATACTAAAGCTACCAACAATGGAAATGAAAAAATGATGTTTGATTTGAAAGGTATCAAACTTTCACATCAGTAGTTCATTTAAGTTATACTACACTATTCTATTAGTATCTAATTAAATTGAAAAGATATGATCATGTAAATCAAAAACACTATTTTTTTGCATTTCCTATTGTATGGCATATACATATCTGCCATGTTAAAAGATAAACTTAAAGGCGATTTAAAATTATAGGGTACTAGCTTATGCTTTCGACTTCGTCTGCATGGACTACACAGATTTCAAACCCCTATTTCACCCCCTTAGGGGTTAAATTTTCAAAAATCCTTTCTTAGCGGATGCCTACATCATAATAGCTATCTGCATGCCAAATTTCAGCCTGATCCGTCCAGTAGTTGGAGCTGTGCGTTGATAGATCAGTCAGTCAGTCAGTCAGTCACCTTTTCCTTTTATATATTTAGATTTAAGATTTATAATTACCTGGTGCCATTTCCATTTCATTAGAATTTGATATGAAACTGGAGCTAGTATGCGGTTCAGAAACAATTATTGCTTCAGCAGCAGCCATATTCTCTAAAATAAAAATATCAATATCAAAACCATAATAAAGTAAATACATTGAGATATGAATTATTCACATTAGAGAGTAAGACTTGTCCATGTTTCTACATAAAAAGTTCTTTTAAATAATTAACTTGAAACCATAGCTGTCTGATATTCTGTGACAAGTTACATAATATCTAAAATATACCAATTAGCAAGTGACAATATTTGCTAGTTACAAAGGTACTTTAAAAATGTCTAACCAACCTGCTAAACAGAGTGATGGGATGGCTAGGGAACACAACTTTGTTGGGTACAAATAAATGTCCTCAAAATGTCTACGACAGACCCTTCTGTTGCTGTAAATGTAATCTTATCTAATTCCGCTACATGACCCCCAATCTTCTTCAGCCACACTTGAAACAAATCAATGTGCTGATTTGGTGTTGGGGAAACGGTGCAGTGAGATACCTGGAAATACATAATGAAGTAAAGATATTAAACATCAAGCTTATCTAATTATAGTGATCCGACTAATAGCTTATTTCTATTGAGAAAAGTGCTAAAAACATTAAGTCACTGTTCAAACATCAACATTTTAGGGTTTAGTACCTACATCTCACGTTTGCAATTAAACAAAACTGTGGTGCTAGAGCTAACGCATCTTGTCAAAAAGGCATCCTTGCATCACTGCATCCTTGAAATGATAACTTTCAAGGGCAATCTTCCGATTGAATCAATTGAGTACCTATATGAGGCAGCAAGCAATACTTTCTGATATAAAACAGAACGAATTTACTTACCATCGCCTGCAACAGTTGAACAGCCAGGCACACAACATACTTTTTGAGACATTTTACAAATCTAAACTTCTAAACCACTAAACAAAATCAGATTGCAACAGAGTTCAGGGAGAAAGCCAAGTTATCGTTTACACAAGAAACAGTAGTCCAAAAAACAAGCCAAAATAATAAACGTAGGGATCGTCGGAGTCCGAAAGCAAAGCAAAAGTCGTGAAATCTTAATATCAAATAAAATTACTCCCAAAACTGTAGAACCACCGTACAATTTCGTTATGAAATGAATTCAAATTTCAAACTTTTCTGATACTTGTCACCAGTTTTCTTGACCATAGATATGAAAATCTAGAATTTGAAGAACATTTAACTATTATTTTAAAAATAAAGCTTAATTTTAGCAAAATTATAATAATTGAATATTTCTTTTTTCCAAATAAAAGAAAGTATGTTTTTAATTTAATATTTCACAATATTGGAACTTGAGTATTTTTTATTATGTTAACACTGTCATTAAAAATGACTTACATGTTAACACTGGAACATTATTTCTAAATCCAGCTCCTAGATGGCGCTATTAATCTAGTTTAGCAGCAGAGTTCTAAGATAGCATACCATGCTGGACTGGACACCGGTCACTGGTGATAATAAAAAGAATACCCGGCTGAGTTTGTTGTGGGCTCTTCTCAGACCTGCAGGGCTATGCTGTATCTTTGAAAGTTTTCGTTAGACTTTGAGTCCAGTTGGAAATCCATGAAATTTAGGTCACGTGATTTTGTATTCCGTATCGCATGCGTGGATAACTAGTTACGAGTACCTAACACTTGGCAGTTGGCCAACATTAACATACTAGCATATTTTATCGACTTTATATGGCTAAATTAAATATCTCTGCCTGACAGGTAGCGTAGTAGAAATGTAAGACTTTTAATTTATACGACTTACACTAGTTTTTCATTATTATCTATGGACATTTGACATTGACATTACGAGTTACGACCTAATGTTTGTTTTGATAAACAGACTTATTTTAATTTTTAGCTGATGTTTTCTTAATTTGATCTACGGTTTTGTTTTGAAAAGTAAGTGAAAAACATATTAATGTAGAATAACTATGACTATACTGTAGAATACCGGTATTCGTGAGTGATTTTGTTGTGTACAGTAGCATAATACCTAGTTAATATTAGTTCTTCAGCATAGAACTTGAATGTGAGTCATGAATTGCCCTTTTTAACTGACTTCTTGCCTTTATAGATGGCTACATACAACTAGAAGGGTGTCGGTCCGACAGTTCGAACTCTTAGTAGAGTTCGCAGACCCAACGCGACTTGTCCATACGCGCTTGAGGGCCAACCGTTGCCCTCCAGCTAATCGCTGTTGGAGGTGTGTCCAAAGACCAAAACTGCTGAACATTGGCAAAGAGTGAGTTATTTTTACCTATTAGTATTTAAAAAACATGCTAGTCATTTCATAGGTAGGTACATTATAATACTGAATGTCATACATCGCATGCTGCAGTTTATGTTATGTCACCTTACCTATAACATAAGATCCAAAAATTAACCACAAGTAACCTGTCTATTGTGAAATATAAATTTTTTGAATATCAATATCAATGTACGGGTGGTGTGTGATTTTGATGCACACATGCAGATAAGCATATGCTACTTAATTAATCTTTAATATATAAATATATAAAAGGAAAAGGTGACTGACTGACTGACTGACTGACTGATCTATCAACGCACAGCTCAAACTACTGGACGGATCGGGCTGAAATTTGGCATGCAGATAGCTATTATGACGTAGGCATCCGCTAAGAAAGGATTTTTGAAAATTCAACTCCTAAGGGGTGAAATAGGGTTTTGAAATTTTGTAGTCCACGCGGACGAAGTCGCGAGCATAAGCTAGTATAAATATATGAAAAAAAAAGCTGACTGACTGATCTATCAATGCTCAGCTTAAACTACTGGACGGATTGGGCTGAAATTTGGCATGCAGATGGCTAGTGTGATGTAGACATCCGCTAAGATGTTGGAAAATTCAATCCCTACGGGGGTGAACTAGGGGTTTATAATTTGTGTAGTCCACGCGGACGAAGTCGCAGGCACAAGCTAGTTAATTATAAAAACTAACTAGTTTTATTAATTTCAGGATGTACTTAATGCTTGAGACCAACAACAAGAAGTTTCAAAGACAAAGTAAGTATTTAATTTATCATCATACATCCCTTCATATAGATAGCACCTTCATTACTTCTGAGTAAGATTCACAGTGTGAGATGACCTTGGCCAAGTGTTGATTGGTAGAATTCACACACCACAAAGAACATTATGGAGACATGGCATACAGGTTTAGTTTCCTTTAGTTAGTGTAAAAATACAACTTTTACTTTTAATAAGTTTATAATATTAAGATTATTGTAAATTTTTTTTACTTTATTAAATCCTTACTTAATATAAACATGAAAACGCCTGTCAGTCTGTCTGCTAGCTGTTCACTGCCCACCCGTTTAACTGATTTTAACGAAATTTTGTACAGAGGTAGTTTGTGGCTACTTTTGGCCTCGGAAAATAGGGAGTTCCAACAGGATTTTAAAAGTCCAAGTGGACAAAGTAGCAGGCTTCATCTAGTTGTCATATTATACTTACATTATCATTTTTTTTACTTTTGCGATTGCAAAATCTCATGTTACGTAAAGTTCACCATTTTCATTTCAGTTCAGCAGGATGTGAACCATGCCCAACTGAGCATACCAGTTGGAGACATGGCGGCTAGCCATCGAGGAGCGGCATGCGGCGGCTCTCAATAGAATTGCTAACTGCAAGCAAACTGCAGCTCTAGTCTAGAGCAGCATACTGAAGCTGAACGAGTGGCTGATGGGGTACCTATCCCAAATCAAAGACAATGCATGTAGACTTTAGATTTGGAATTCAATCGGCATTTGTTTAGAAATCAAACCTGGGATTTCAGTTAAAGCAATCCGCATTTGCTTAAGAATCGAACCTGGGGCTTAAGGTCACAATTTACTCCTTGTTTGACTGGTACGGGTGGTGCCTTTTATTATACCATAAGGTTATATATTACATTATCCTATTACATACTTATGACTTATTAAATACTGTTACCTATGTCAAAATTTATAACTGTAAATTATCAAAGTTAGAATATTAATTATTGTTATGATTGTTACTATATTTTTTTTTAACAATAAAATTTAATTGTTTATTTCTTGCTTTTTGAATAAAAAAACACTCCTTAATAATAGGGTTGTATTCAAGAAATGTCAAATTTGTTTTTGTACAATAAAAATTTATTTTTAGGGTTCAGTACTCAAAAGATAAAAACGGAGCTCTATTGATGTCATTCTGCTGTCTGTACGTCCGTTTGTCCGTCCGCATATTACAAACCTGAAAATTTGGTATTTGGTGTTGAACATTAACTCAATCGAATATTGAATTTGAAATTCAATTAAATTATTTACCAGGGGTTTACACATATGAAAAAGCGGCATGGAATTTTTCCATACCCTAGCATGTGTGGTATCATTGTCTAGAACTCACTGAGTAGACTACAAATATATTATAAAAATCCTGTGGGAACTCTGATTTTCCAGGGTATAAAGTAGCCTATGTCCTTCCCAGGGATGTAAGCTATCTCTGTACCAAATTACGTTAAAATCGATTGAGCAGATGGGCCGTGAAAAGCTAGCAGACAGAGAGACACATTCGCATTTATAATATTATGGATTAATTTTTTAGCAGTGGCAGCGTCTTTCTCAAAAACCAAACAAAAGTTAGGAATGTGAAATTTCGGTATATTATATACTGAATTTAAACAGCAAAGATAGTAGACATCAAATACAGTTAAGAATTATTAATTTCTACTAGGCCTTCTATGGCAGAGTCTACTATGTTGGTTACTCTGCTTCTTTAACAGATCTCGTTGATTCCAATTTGATCACATAGAGACACTGAGAGTGTCTCACAGAGAGTGGCATTACCACTTTTGCTTCACCATTTGCTGAACTATGTTGGTTACTCTGATCTTCATCCCTGAAATAATCAATATATTATATACCTGAAAAAAGCTTCCATGCTAATTTATATAATGACAATTTCTGTACATAGGGTGTGCCATAGAATAATGGATATTTTTATCAATAATGATAAACTTATACATATAAAAAGACTAAGTCCTAGGACACACTAAACCACTGGGTTAGGTTCCTTTTATGATGTAGGTACACAGATTTTTGGAAACTCCACCCCTCGCTGATTTTTAAAATTCTACTCGCGCGAAGCCGGGGTGGGTCAGCTAGTAGCTGCTATAGTAGGTACATACTGGAAGTATGTGATAGCTTAGTGGTTAAGACGTCTGCCTCCTACTCAGGAGGTCGGGGATTCGATTCTGGGCACACACCTTAACCTTTCAGAGTTATGTGCTTTTTAAGCAATTAAATATCACTTGCTTTAACGGTGAAGAAAAACATCGTGAGGAAACCTGCAGGCCTGAGAGTTCTCCATATCCGCACATGGCCAGCGTGGTAGACTATGGGCTAACCCTTTTCACTCTGAGAAGAGACCCGTGCTCTGTAGTGAGCCGGCGATGGGATGATCATGATGATGTAATAGAATAATGTGCCACGAGCTAAGGACACCTGTGACATACGTACAAACAAACTGACAGACAGACCGATAGCAGAATGACATTAATAAAGCTCCATTCTTAGCTGTAGCTTCCAGTAGCTTTAGCTGTGCGATGATACAGCTAAGCAGTTAGTCAGACAGCTTTTCTTTTTATATATAGAAGATAATATGCTAATTAGTTTCATGTTATTAACTTACTTTTGCATAACTATTTTCCTTTCCCTTTGGGATGCAGGAAACTAAGTACTTAGTGAGTACTTCCCAAGCATTGAGGTTTGAGTGCATCGGTTACCTCAGACTTCGGCTAAAGGTGGGTTGGGACATTTTATTTAAAATAGATGCCCCCATTGGGCGCTGGTATGTTCCCGTTGCATAAACATGCAGAGCTGCCAGGATCTACAACAAATATTAGTAAATTTTCATGTTAAATTATTAATTTCAATATTTTCCTAACTCCTCAATATACTAAATTGCAGAATTTTGTTACTAGATGGTGGATTTAGGTTTTTAACTAATCCCGTGGGAACTCTTTGATGTTCCGAGATAAAGAGTAGCCTATGTTCTTCCCCGGGATGTGCAAGCTAACTCTGTAGGTACCAAATTTCATCAATATTAGTATGGAAGTATGGATTTTGTACCCCAGAAAGTTGTAACAATAAAGAGAAAAAGACAGTAAAAGTGGACAGGGAAGCGCTTATTTCTATTAGAGATTTTGACCAGTGACTCTTGGCAGTGTGAGAGGTTGTAAACAGAGTAGAATAGGTACAACAAAAAGTACCTATTCTAAGTAGGTAGGTAAAGGTAAGTAATTTTCTGTTTTGTTGGTTGTTATGAATGTGATAGGTACTGAGATATGTTGTGGCCGTATGGTAATAATTAAATGCGGCAACGGTGGAAGATGTTTATTGAGAGCCGTCTTATGATCTACTCTTGCTTATGGACTAACAATACTAATAAAGAAATCTTACATACTATTGTCTTAATCGTATTGCCTAACTACTTAACCCACATAATTTTGCATCACCTCTCTTTCAATCCGATGTGCAGGCAACCTACTTCGATATATTGAGGAGTTGCATTTTTATGTTACAGCTAATATGAACATGCTACGTTTAAACTGTCAATTCGTACATATCACAGTACTTAATTGGAGGCAAAAGCTAATCATTGTCTTACAAAAGATCATAAGTAAGTATATTAAATAAATACCTACTTAGTACTTACCTATTTATTAAGCTATGACATGGTTTTGACTAGGACTAGAGTTAAGTACCTAGTACATGAGACTTACTTTTAGTTCATTGCGAACAGCTGTCGAACGGCTTGGAGGTAAGGCTTGAGTTCTTCCAATAATTGCTCAGACAAAAGTTCACAATGAACTCTTCTCTGGCAGCTCCATTGTGTCATATCGCGCAGCCTGCGCCTGTGTATCTGTAGCGCGTTTTGTAATTTGCTGGCGCTGCTCCTCGTCTTGCCCCATCAAAACTTCACGACCCATATTTTAATTAGATACCTAGGTATTATCTACAACATTAACATAACCACAAAATATAAATAATAATTGAACTCACAACACTGAATTTTCATATTTATTACCTATTTACTACTAATAGGTACCTAAGTATTACTTTTTTAATAGGTATTTACTAATATTTTTTATCAATTACTTATTAACAAAAAACGGGCTGAATTGAGTCGATGTTGTAATAATCCTTCGAAATTAAAACATCTCTACATTCGTTGAGATTGCAAAAAAATTATTACCTCTATAAAACGGACGGATTATAGTGGAGAGTCGCAAAACACTGGTCCCGACTAGTTGTTAAAACGATCGTTGCCACCTAATAAAGTTTCCAATTACAAACTGTCATTTTTGCTTAGTGAATAGAGTTTTAAAAACTATCGATACGAAAACATACGTGAAAAAGCTGTTTCCGGTTTCTATTACATCCCATTAATGGCTATGATCGAGAGTCATAGTCTATGACGTCATCTTGGTTAAAAACTGACGTTAGCGAATAGAAAATTTGAGTTTGACATTTAATTATTAGAAATTTTCACGAAATTAGTGTGCCACTGAGATACAGCATAACCCTGCTGGTGAGCCCCACACCGCACCGCACCGCACACCGCACACGAGGGTACTGTGGTGCGGCAGGTCTGCAGATCATGACGCCCGACGGCTCGATGGCGACGGCGCGGCCGTGGCGCCGGCGGGCGCGCAGGCCGCCTACGCCATACAGTCGCACCGCGCGCTCGACCAGGTGAGCCCCACACCGCACCGCACACCGCACACCGCACACGAGGGTACTGTGGTGCGGCAGGTCTGCAGATCATGACGCCCGACGGCTCGATGGCGACGGCGCGGCCGTGGCGCCGGCGGGCGCGCAGGCCGCCTACGCCATACAGTCGCACCGCGCGCTCGACCAGGTGAGCCCCACACCGCACCGCACACCGCACACCGCACACGAGGGTACTGTGGTGCGGCAGGTCTGCAGATCATGACGCCCGACGGCTCGATGGCGACGGCGCGGCCGTGGCGCCGGCGGGCGCGCAGGCCGCCTACGCCATACAGTGTAACGAAGCGTTACATGAATCATTACTTATATTATTATTTTATCCTATCTATTATTATAAATCTTATTTTTAAACGTAATTAAGTATATATTTTTAATTAATTTGCATTCTTATTAAAAGTAGTTGTTGCGAAATGGCAATACCCATTTCCAAACGCTGTCTGTCAAAAGAAGCCTTTGAAAGAGGCCTTTGAACTTTTTCTCGGTTGAGAGCTCGCTCTGGTGGTGGCGAGCCGAAGTTTTTAACCGACTTCAAAAAAAGGAGGAGGTTCTCAATTCGTCGGAATCTTTAATTTTTTATGTATGTTCCCCGATTACTCGAAGACGCCTGGACCGATTTTGAAAATTATTTTTTTGTTTGAAAGGGTATACTTCAAAGTTGGTCCCATATAAATTTGGTGAAGATCTGATGAAGATCTTCGAAGACAGATAATGGAACTCCTCAACGGATAAGAGTACATTACTCGCGATCAGTGTAATTGCTTAGTAAACAGTAGGTTTTTAACAACCGACTTCAAAAAGTACTTTCCAGGTGGTCCCATGGTCATCAGGTCTGATGATGGAATCCTGGGGAAATCAAAGGAACTTAAATTTTATAAGGACACTTGAAGTGATTTAGGTATTTTCGAGACGTGTAAATCGACATTTAGGTTAACAGGTTTAAATAATACAAATCTGTATAAGTCAGTTTGGGAAATTCCCCCTTAAGGGTGGTAAAATAGGGGGGAAAGGTTTCTATAGAAAAGTTTAAAATACTGTTATTTAAACTTAAAATTTGAAACGTAGGTTTCTTTCTAGGGGGTAGGTATCAGGTAAAAAAAGGATCTTACTAAATTCCACCCCTAAGGGGGTGAAAGGGGGGGGGTCGATTGTTGTATGAAAGTCCTATGTTTTTGAAGTTAGAGGTATCTAAATCGGCATTTTAGCTTAATATTGCAGCGGGAAAATGTCGAATCTCACGAGAAACCAGAAATTTTACGCGGACGAGGTCGCGGGCAACTGCTAGTTTTATATAATTACTAGCTGATGTCCGCGACTTCGTACGCGTGGATATAAGTTAAATCCCGTGGGAACTCTTTGATTTTCCGGGATAAAAAGTAGATTATGTCACTCTCCAGGTCTTAAACTATATCCAAGCAAAAAACCACGTGGGTCCGTTGCTCCGTTGCGACATGATTGAAGGACAAACCAACAAACCACAAACCAACAAACAAACACACTTTCGCATTTATAGTAAGGGTACTGATTATTAGGGTACATACAATACTGAACCCAGATAGTTAGGTACAGGTCTACCTTTCGTTAGAAATGAGATTTCTTAATCGTTTCATTTCTGCTAATGCTCGTTCATCGTGGGGTTTATTTAACAGTTTAGAGGGTTCCAAATCAGATAGAGCTATTCCTTCTAAAGTTTTGACTCTGCTGAGAGCTACGTATACTTGCCCCTTCGCAAAGTTCTTTTTTCCTAAGTCTATGACTGCTCTATCGAGTGTCGTACCCTGCAATTTGTGTACGGTTACTGCCCAGCATAAAATAAGAGGTAACATTCGACGCTCAACGTCACCATAGCCTCTAGTTGCTTGGAATGTAGCACACATTGGCGGAATGGAAACTAAGCCATTGGCATCTTTTAATCTGCTACCTGTTGTCTCGTCATCAAACTTAATGAGAACAGCGTCTGGCATTTCACCATCTTCCAACTGATCTCTGCGTAATGCTGGCCATGTGAACCCTTTTACAACACCCATAGCCCCATTCACGAGCCCATCCGAAACAGCAATATTTCGCCTTAGCATAACGCGAGATTCGACAGCTAAAAGTATCGTCGGTAAAAGACCACCACAGTTATTAACGTCGCTGGGAATAACATTATCTGGAGGTTTTCTGCCGTAGGTTGCTGCTTCACGTGATTCGTCAATCGCGTGTATCTTGTACATTCGCTTTAATGCCGCATTAGCAGCGGTCATTTTACTGTTGTACTCGTCAACTTGTCTAACGGTGGGATAGATGCGAACCACAGTACCATCCGCAAAGTCCCCCGTTAATGGGATCCTTCGTCTTTCGCACAACAACTCTAGTTCTGCAGTTGTGAGCTCTCCAAAACGTAAATGATTCAGAAGATCTATAAACTCCTGATCATTACGTTGGCGCATGTTTATGGTCAATTCGCAGAAACAAAATTGGTGCCATAAGTTTATTTCTGCCAAGCACCATGTCGGTTGCATAAAACACCAACTGCCCTTCACAGGTGGCAGCTGCATGATGTCACCAAAGACCAGTACATTCAAACCTCCGAATATGAGGTCATTATTTTTAAATTCTTGTAACCTCAAATGGATCATGCGTAAATTCTCGTAAGAGACCATTGAGATTTCGTCGATGATTAACCAACGAATGTGGCGCCACTTTCTTCTCTCTTGTTCTAATCTGTGCCCAGTCATTCGAGTGTAAGCCCTAGCGTTTCCTTTTTCAATGGGCAAATAGAAAATCGCGTGTAGGGTTTTACCGAGTATTTGTCGAGCGGCAACTCCAGTCAACGATGCTACTTCCACGAAAATTGGTTTAAGCAATGAGTCAACAGTAGGAGCATAACATCGCTTGATATGCTCTACCAGCAATTTCAGAAGAAAAGACTTGCCGCTTCCTGCTCCACCAGTAATAAATATTAGTAATCTTTCCTGATCTCCGTTCAAATCGTTTTGAATAACTTGTGTAATTTTTTGAAAAAAATTGTTTTGCTGGACGTTCAACCCCCCTATATTGCCAAAAAACGTATCATCTGTCATTGCTGCGCGTTGATCGAGATCATCGCAGTAGTCGTCATGGTCATGTACTATATGTTCATCAGCACATATAGGCGGCTCGTTTCGGGTACCATCGGTATGCATATCATGAACGGCATTCAATGCGGCTGCTTGAGCGAGTGCTTGCTGTATAACTTGCTCTGCATGAGCAAATTCTTCAGAGCTAACGTCGTTCAACAGTGGTCTCAACTCGCCCTGTCGTCTTAAAAAACATTCTTCTGCAGATTCTCCATCTAATAAAAGTTCATTCTCATCTCTGAACGGAATATGACAAACAAGAAGGTTATAATAATAAGCCTCTTTGTCACTGTTGAGAGTATAATAACGCGTCCGCAATACTGCCGGTCTATTGCGGATCCGCATTCGTGAATTGTCTCTCAATTTAACATACCTTAAGGGTTGGTTTTCAACAAGTCTCATCTCTATGTCACCATCATCATCAGCCCATGTTGAAGAAGATACAGTCTCATAGCGGACGGCAAATTCAGCGAGACTAATGTTCTCTAGCTCATCAGGCCTGAGCACATAACGGTCGAAAATATTGTTGTAAATTGCTGTGTCATCTCCATCAAAACGTAGTAGCCGGAATCGTTGTTCTGGTTTACAGCTGTTAACAAATACTGCTTTGCGGCTACTCATTTTAAGTGGAAGATGGCAAAGTCGGTATGCACATTCGGGAGCGCTGACCAACCGCTGTGAAAGAATAGCCATTGACACAGCAAATAACTGTTTCCATACGGCACCACCGCTTCTCTTTGCTTTCGTAATTGCTTCCCGAACTACTTCTCCCGTATCATGTGGCTCACATTTGCTAGCATACTTTGCCACATAATACGCAACAGCCGTAATGTTACCACATGGCTGTATATCCATGTTTCCCTTCCATAGTGAAAGGAGTTCAGGATTGTAATTATTAACCATGGTCTCAGAGGGCGTTCTCTTCAAAATACAAAATCGGCCGTTGTTGGACAGAGCTTCATCGGGACCTAAACACGTTGTGATGTCTGCTGGTTCTCTAGGAAATCCAAATCGACAGCTACTGTCATTGCGGTCTTTGTGACAGGTGGCTGTGTGTTTGTGTACTTGTACATTTTCAACCAAACTGCAACGCAATGGATCGTCAGGGCTTAAAGAGCATGATACAATATTATCAATTGCTGCTATGCCTTCTGTAGTAGAAAAATTTGGAACCCCGTCACACCACAACAACATATGTAAATGGGGACTTCCCCTGTTCTGGAATTCTATTCGGTACCAATAGTCCAGAACAGGGCCCCCCAAGCAGCTGTTATTATTTTTTAAATAACGCATTAAAGCATTTACTCTTACACTGAACTGACGTGCTACTACGACGGGATATTTCTGCACCAATGCCAAACGTTCTGGAAATGATAATGATTCAGCGCTACACAAATCACCACCGTCAGCAATAAGTAACGCTTTGATCATGTCCGCTGTGAGAGAGAGGGCGCTGCCAGTACAAACAACTTGTCTGCGTTTTAAGTGTTTTTAAAATTACAAAATGTAAATAAATAGTGCTAAAAGTGAGTTAATTTTGAAGAATTAGTGCCAATACAAGAAGGAAAGTGTTATCTAAACATTTAAACTTGAAGATAATATCAAAAAACACTTAAACAGTGCGTAACCGTCAGTGACAGTTTACTGTAATTTGCAAAAACTTGTATAGTGAATTGCGACATAATGTGCTTAAAAATGAATAATATCAATATGACGCGTGTGAAATGCGACATAAGCCACCTTTAAACATAAAATACATGACTAATATGATAATAATTAACATAACCTAAAACAGTGCAAAATAACCTTAAAAATAGTGGATAAATTGTCGAATAGTGAATACTATGAACTATGCTAAATTTACAAGAAACACAAGTGAGATTTTTTCAAAATATATAAGAAGAAAGACTTATTATTTGAATCGTACCTAATTCATAAAAAAAGTGAAAAATTAATAAGTCATCATTAAAATCAAATTGAAGAATCTGGGAGACGGAAGTCGACATCTATCGGCAAGTAGCGGATCGAATGTTTGCAAGTCTTTACTACTCACCGCTAGATGGTAACTTTACATTATTGACGTGCCTACCGAGCAGTCAGCATATCTCATAACTTTTGCTGCTTACCGTTAGATGGCCATAGAAGTACTTTAACAGACATTTTAAACTGCATATTGTGGAAATTAAAATATAATTAATTAATACAAAATGGAAGAAATGATGAGAATGCTTAAAGAGATACAAATAGATATGCAATGTCAAAAACAAGAAATGAATAAAATACAAGACAATTTACAGAAAATTAACGAAAATATAAACCAAAAATTTGAAAACATTGAATCGAAAACCAAAGCATTAGAAGAAAAACTGGAAAAACAGCAGGCACGTATAGATATATTAGAACAACAAACGAAAAAAAGGAATATATTACTTTTTGGGCTTGAGGAGAAAGAAAGATATTATAGTGAGTTAGAAGAAAACGTACTTAATATAATAAATAAAAAAATGAATATATCATGTGAAAAAAGAGACATAGAGTTGGTAAGAAGATTGGGGAAAAATAATGGAAATGTTAGACCTGTGTGTCTTGACTTTAACTACGATGGGCCTAAAAATTCAAATCTTGAGGAATAAATTTTTATTAAAAGATACACCTATATACATAAAAGAAGACTTTTCACTTAAGGTTCTACAAAAAAGAAAGGAACTACAAGAAGAATTCATAGCTAGAAGGGAACAGGGAGAAAATGTTATTTTAAAATATGATAAAATCGTATCTTTAAGCAACAAAAAACCCGGAAAAAACAAATCGAAAACTAGCCAAGGAAGTCCAAGAACAAGATATAACAAAAGAAAACCAAACACCCCTCCCGAGACTCTATCACCAAGTCAGCCCAACTCTAACATTCAAAAAAAGAATAGGACAACTATAGAGTCTTATATGATTTCCAATAATACTCTATCAACACCGCGAATTTGGCAACGAAAGGCCTCTCTCCTACCAGAAGATGAAAAACCTATATCAGTAATGAATAGTATCTCTCCCAAGCCGGTTGGTCCCCGAGGGAGCAGTAGACCGTCACCCTCCACCCTCACCGACATCCAACGCTTATATATTAGTACACTCAATGTAAGATCTCTCGTGGGAATAGGACGTCAAGAAGAATTAGAACATGCTCTACAAAATATTAAGTGGGACATACTAGGTATTTCAGAAGTTAAAAAAGAAGGAACTCACATCATAGAGCACGATGAGTACATTCTACTCTACACAGGGAAGAAAAGTGGAAGAAATGGAGTCGGATTTATGGTTAAACAAAATTTAAAAAATTATATAAACAATTTTAATACCATATCAGAGAGAGTCGCTAGATTAGACATATGTATAGAATGTACCTCACTCACCATAATACAAGTCTACTCGCCCACAGAAAAATCGTCTGAAGAGGAACTAGAGTGTTTTTACAATGACTTAACATTAGCTCTGGAAAATACTCTTTCAAAAACATTTATAATAGGTGACTTCAATGCGAAGATCGGTCAGGCAACACCTGAAGATATCACAGTAATGGGCTCTTGGGGATATGGGGTCAGAAATAAAAGAGGATCAAGACTTCTTGATTATTGTTTTGAAAATCAACTCTACATTATGAATTCTCACTTTAAGAAAAAATCTAAGCAAAAGTGGACGTGGCGCTCGCCAGACGGGCAAACATTGAATGAAATAGATTTCTTTATCGCTAAAAAGAGTGATGTTTCTTCAGTACAAAATGTAGAGATTATTGGCACCTCACACCCAACGGATCATAGAATGGTCAGAGCGACATTTTCCATTTATGCAAAGCTTCAGAAACCAAGAAAGGTATTTAAGAAAAAACAGTCCGAATACCTACCTATTGAACGCGAGCATCTGAAAAACAGTTTTGTAGAGCTGTTTAAAACAACTGAAAACACCAATGATATTCAAAAAATGTACACAAATCTGGTTTGCACAATCCAAAAAAGTGTCAATGAACTGCCGAAAGTGTCGAATGCAGACAAAATCCAATGCATATTGACAGAAGACATAAAGAAATTAATATCTGAAAGATCAGAGCTCAAAGAAAAAACTACAAAAACAGATTCGGAAAAGAAACGTTTGAAACACTTATATAAGAAAATAAGGAAATGCTTAAAACAGAACAAACAAAATTATAAAATAAAAGTATTTGAAGAAGAGTTAAAAAAATGGAGATCTGTCAAACGAGGAAACAAACGTTTAAATAACACTAAAGAGTGGATACCAACACTAAAAACCAAAAAGGGCACCATTTCTACAAATAGGAATTCCATTTTAAAGACAGCTACCGAATTTTATCAAAAGCTATACAGCGCGCCAGAGTCATATAATGTAGACTCTACATTTAGAGTTACTAATTTGGTAGAGCTTCCTACTTTTATGGAAAGTGAAATTCGGCACGCTATCAGCTCTCTAAAATCAATGAAAAGTCCAGGCGAAGATAGTATTACAAACGATACGATCAAATCAATGATAGAGCCTATAACTCCCATCTTGACAGAACTCTTCAACGATATAATGATTAAGGAGAAGATACCAGAACAGTGGGAAACTGCCATTATAACATTACTTTATAAAAAGGGTAACCCTCAAGATATCAACAATTATAGGCCCATTAGTCTCTTACAGGCAATCTACAAGTTGTTTACCAAAGTCACACTTTACAGATTAAAAAAAGAGTTTGATTTTCAACAACCACGTGAACAAGCAGGCTTCCGAAGCAAATACTCTACTTTGGATCATATATTCACTTTAAAACAAGTAATAGAAAAATATGTAGAGTATGGAAAAACTCTGTACGTAGCATTTGTAGACTATAAAAAAGCTTTTGATTCCATTTTTTACGAAGCTCTATGGATTGCCCTTAAAGATCAGAACATACCTGAAAAATATATAAATGTCCTTAAGGAAATATATTCAAAAAGTAAAGGCATTATAAAACTTGAAAAGAGAGGTAGAGCATTTGACATAAAGCGCGGAGTAAGGCAGGGAGATCCGATCTCTCCAAATCTTTTCACTGCTCTACTAGAAAGCATCTTCAGGAAATTAGATTGGGCTGGCCTAGGTATAAATGTAAATGGAGAATATTTAAACCATCTTCGCTTCGCTGACGACATAGTCATATTAGCTGAATGTCATGAACAACTCGTGCATATGCTTGAAAGTCTAGATTTCCATAGTAGAGAGTGTGGTCTAACAATGAATCCTGAAAAAACCTGTATAATGTCAAACGGGAATCAACACATAGTCCAAATACGAGGAAAAATGATGAAATATGTGGAGGAATATGTATACCTGGGCCAAACCGTCTCATTTATAGGGCACTATATTGAAGAGATAGAAAGAAGAATTAAAAAAGCTTGGGCCTCATATTGGTCTATGAAAAATATCTTCAAATCACAATTAGACATAAAACTAAAGAAAACAGCTCTAGACTCCGTTGTGATACCAACTCTCCTGTATGGTTGCCAGACATGGCCAGTAACCAAGGACGTAATACACAAAATACAGGTTGCCCAGAGAGCCATGGAAAGGAGCATGCTAGGCCTAAAAATAAAGGACAAAATTAGTAATAAATCAATAAGAAAAAAGACTAAAGTTATTGACGCGGCAAAACTAGCATGTCTCCTTAAATGGCGGTGGGCAGGACATATTGCGAGAGCAACTGATGGGCGATGGACTGAGAAAATACTGTACTGGTATCCACGCGACGCGCGCCGGCCAAGAGGCCGACCGCGACGTCGCTGGTGCGATGACATCACTGAGACGGCAGGCAATACCTGGACCAGACTAACGAGGGACAGAAACGAATGGAAAAGGATGGAGGAGGCCTATGCCCGAAAATGGGCGTTCCAATTGCAATGACATTACAAGACGTTATTTATAATTTAAAAGATAAAATAAAAATAAAAAATACACTAAAACAGAACATAAATAGAAATAGGTACTAAGACATTGAAATTATGAATATACTTAATAATAAATTTTGACATAAGTACTATAAATAAATCAACACTATTAAAAACTAAATATTGACTACTTGAATTGACATTAAAATAAAATATTAAATAATAAGAATAATATTATAGACTGATTAATATTGTAATACCTGCTTTATCTTTAACTATTGTGCTTACTATAGTCATATTTTGTCATGAATTGTACAAATAAAAATGCTTGTACCTAATGAACTATAAAAATTAATGTAACTTTTGAATTATCGATTGGAAATAAAGGCTTTATTTATTTATTTATTTATTTATTTGATCATGTCCGGCCAATTTAAATCGTTACAGGACAAAGTCATAAACCAAGTAGGAGCTCCAAGACTTCTAACCATAGCAATCAGTTCTGAACAACACCGTCTCCAATAGGAAGCAGAACCTCTAATGTTTCTCATAGTTAAATGCATGTTCTCTACTAGCCCTTGAGGTGTTCGTTCTCCGTAACCTTGTCGCATTCGACAGGATACAGATACGCTGGATTTGGCACGATAATACTCTACAACAGACAAAGCAAAGAAAAGGTAGTCGTTTCTCTGGAATCGTTTTTCTGAACCCATTATTCTTGCTTGGAAATAGTCCAAAGCTGTAATTGAAATATTTCTTTCTTCTCCAAAGCCGTTTTTTCCATCAGGAAACAAAAAATACCAAGATAATTCCTCCATTCTTCGTTCTCGCTCTAAATTTAAAGGAGGAGCGGTTTTGCGGGTGATTTCTGCCAACCTAACTTCAGTCTCTATATTATCATGATCATTCACAGAAATGACAGTACCTAAATCCGGAACACCTTCGTCAATAGTGTGAAGCATGTTGGTTGTATACACATATTGGATCTCTGTATTAGTGGTTTCACAATGATCCCGAGGCAAGATTGAATTAACTTTTTGGGATTGGGTTGGATGACCATCAGACAGCGACAAATTATCTTGGATACTTCGGGCCGAATCCTCAATAATTGGCTGTTCATCTGGCTGATTTTCCAACTGTTCTATTTCTGGTGATATCATTATAGGGGTCAATGAATACACGTTTAACATTATGGAATCAGAAGAATGGTTTTTATTAGGAATATATAAATTTCGTCTCAATATGGCATACAACTTTTCTACACTGGTGAATCGCATGCAGCAAGCCGTACCCCTTGATGGAGCTTTACACCCTTTAGCACCACGGGCGTGGGAATCGAATAACCAATATGAAGGCATTTCCGATTCATTTCTGCAATGCACAGCAACTGTAACAGCATTGCAAGTTAATATTCCGGCTTTGTCAGCATTTCCCTCGAAAAATTGCAGTAACGCATTTTTTAAATTAGGGAAACCTTCGCTACTATTATCGTTTTCCATATGACCATTAAATGCCGCTTCATAATTAACGAAAAGATTTACAGCACGCCTTTCAAAAATAATTCGTGGCAGCAGCTCTGTCACAGCTAAGTACTCACGATTAACTTCGCGATCGTCTGGGTTAGCTCGAGCAACAATACACTCACGATAATACTTATCTCCCAATATAACAATATAATCCATGTCACTTCTACACCACGCATTGGGATTTAGAAGGTTAAAAGCGGTGCAGGCGACTGTTGCAATGGCTGTACATTGATTATTGCGTGATTCTGGGCTAAATCTTTCATTTCCTTGATGAAACGATCCTTGCAATATAGCTACATTTTCATCAATGTTAGTATAGGTGTTTAATTGTCTTGGCTCTACTATTGATTCTGGTTGAATATTCACAGGTACCTCGACGATTTGTGTGATTGCACAAAGATCTATTACAGTAGCAAATGACGGACGAACATCTCTGTAAAGGGCATTATTAACCAACAACCATTGCAATGCTTGATTAAGTTTCGCCATATCAATTTGAAAGTCTCTTGATCGCTGTAAATTTTCTAAGTTTTCTGTCACTATAACTAGCCCAGCTTGTTGTGGTCGAAGTGGAAGTTGCTCGGCCAGTTCAATAATATCCTTGGCGAATAGAACAACTTGCCCCCTACACCAATCCTGACTGAAGCGGTTTTGTACTCGAATAATTTGTACGAACGGCACAATTCTCAATAAAAACCTCTTTTCAATTTCCGTCAATTTGCCTATTTCTTCAGGAATATCTGGAACGGTCATGTTGTTCCAGTATGCCTGAGCAGGAATTTTTCGTTTTCTAATATTGGTAGAACAACGAGTACAAGCAACGATATTAGCTAATGCGATTAAATCAGCAGGAAGTAAATTGTCTAGGTTGGCAGTTGGTAATCTTGTACGCTGCTGAGGATATATCATTTTCTTGCAAATGTTACATGCCACATCAGCAAACACATTTATCGCTGATTCAAATTGTTCAGCATTCGCCAATCTTCTGTTATCGCGGGCACGCACATTACTGAGACGAATCGCTCTCTCTTCTGCTGTTTCATTAAGTAGTACTTGAGCGGATTGACGTCTAGCTAACGACAACCGATGTTCGCGCTGCTCAGCTGACTCGTTTGACAGTCGCCCATGAACAAGAGACAACCGATGTTCGCGCTGCTCAGCTGACTCGTTTGACAGTCGCCCATGAACAAGAGACAACCGATGTTCGCGCTGCTCAGCTGACTCGTTTGACAGTCGCCCATGAACAAGAGACAACCGATGTTCGCGCTGCTCAGCTGACTCGTTTGACAGTCGTCCATGAACAAGCAACAACCGATGTTCGCGCTGCTCAGCTGACTCGTTTGACAGTCGCCCATGAACAAGCGACAACCGATGTTCGCGCTGCTCAGCTGACTCGTTTGACAGTCGCCCATGAACAAGAGACAACCGATGTTCGCGCTGCTCAACTGACTCGTTTGACAGTCGCTCATGAATAAGCGACAATCGATGTACGCGCTGCTTAGCAGACTCATTTGACAGTCGCCCATGAACAAGAGACAACCGATGTTCGCGCTGCTCAGCTGACTCGTTTGACAGTCGCCCATGAACAAGAGACAACCGATGTTCGCGCTGCTCAACTGACTCGTTTGACAGTCGCTCATGAATAAGCGACAATCGATGTACGCGCTGCTTAGCAGACTCATTTGACAGTCGCCCATGAACAAGAGACAACCGATGTTCGCGCTGCTCAGCTGACTCGTTTGACAGTCGCCCATGAACAAGAGACAACCGATGTTCGCGCTGCTCAACTGACTCGTTTGACAGTCGCTCATGAATAAGCGACAGCCGATGTACGCGCTGCTTAGCAGACTCATTTGATAGTCGCTCATGCATTAGCGATAAGCGGCGGTCACGTTCTTCTACTGTTTCGCGAGACAACCGCTCATGAGTAAGAGACAATCGATGTTCACGTTGTTCTAAAGTCTCTTGTGTCAATTTTCTTTGAACATAATTTCGCATTTGAGAGAGCCGTTCTTCACGGTCTTCGGAAGACTCTCCGAGACGCTGAACTTTGTTTCTTTCTCTATTGCGCTTTAGGCGTTCATCTTTGTCCTTTTCAGACTCCTGTGCTCGACGCTTTCTCAAACGAGATGTACGTAAGGAAGGCCTCCCCATCGTGTACCACCTCTTCTATCCTACAATCTATTTTATATTTATTTACACCACTAAAAAGCAAAAAATAAAATTATTTTTAAATAAAAAAAAAACCGCCTTCAAAAAACGCCCAGAAACTAAAAAGCAAAAAATAATTGGATATATTTACCTATAATTTACATACTAATTCCTACTCAAACCCGTAATAAAATTTATTCTACAATTCCAGTAGAAAAATCAACTAAACTAAACACCCACACAAATAAACACTTATATTAATTACTATACAATAAACGATATTAATACTTAACTCATTATTATATACAATTTCTTAATTTTTAAGTACCTTTTGAAGTCGGTGCCTCCCGTACGTATAAATCGCCTCCTATAAATAAACTATTAACTAACCACAGACGTACCTAACTACCTATGTGTGACTAAATAAACTAAGACTAACAGTAACTGAGTAACCTAATCTTAAACAACTACCTAACGACCACCTAGTCCTACTCCTATGGAAACCTTGAGTCTTGGCCAAACTCCAAGTCCAAAATCCTATGAAAAACTAAATAATGAAAGTTGAGACAAACAGTCAAACAAGCTGAAATTGACTCTTGCAACGAACAGAACACAGCGAGCGAAAAGGCATGAAAATCAAATTTTATTTAAATTTTATTTTTATAGACGAATAAAATCTGACCTCGACGGTCGGCCTTATACAGTTTCCGTGACAGAACGATAGGACGATATACTTGATGTGTGGTGCCATCTCTTGAGTAATTTAGGAACTAAACTATACGTACGGGAGGCACCGACTTCAAAAGGTACTTAAAAATTAAGAAATTGTATATAATAATGAGTTAAGTATTAATATCGTTTATTGTATAGTAATTAATATAAGTGTTTATTTGTGTGGGTGTTTAGTTTAGTTGATTTTTCTACTGGAATTGTAGAATAAATTTTATTACGGGTTTGAGTAGGAATTAGTATGTAAATTATAGGTAAATATATCCAATTATTTTTTGCTTTTTAGTTTCTGGGCGTTTTTTGAAGGCGGTTTTTTTTTTATTTAAAACTAATTTTTTGTCTATTTACATTGTTCCTTAATTTAAAATAAAATTGATTTTTCTTTAAAAATAAAACGTAATTAATCTAAAAGTGCTCCCGTAAAAGGGTAAGTTTTTGAATGGTACCTAAAACAAGTAGATAAACTAATAACGTAATAACTTTCGATACATTATTTGCAACCGCCAGTTTCCTACTTAGTTAATTTTAATTCTAATTATTTTATTTTGACAATCATAGCCCTAGTAGTTAATTTGAACCGTTGTATTAACAATTAACGTAGTGTATTTACCAATTCATTAGTAATTTTCAATCTACATTGCATCATCATTGTAAAATTATTTTGACAACCCTCTTTTTTATATTTTTGTGAATAATTTAATTCTTTTTAATATTTTGGGCCTTCAGCCATATATTTAGCCAAATCATTGTAATCTCCGTTCTGATATCGCCACACCGGCAATTCTACCATGTCAAGTACCTACCTTCTGTGTTCGACACGGGCCCGGGTTCGATTCCAGAACGGAAATTTATATGACCAGAGGATAACCCACATTGGTTATCAATTCCAGGAGCTACGTTTGGATTTGAAAGCGTGGTCTGGACTTAAAGGCGGGTTTAACCCCCATCAGCAACCTCCATCATCTAGTCAGCACCGTCGGGTACCCACGGCAACATCTGCTGACACCGAACTCCCGGCCTCACACCATCTACGAGGCCGACAACACGAGGGGAGTACACATTACTGCCGCTAGGGCAAAGGCCGAAATCAACGTAACACCACGACCCTACAATTTTTGTGTGCCGACCTACGAGCTAAGCCGCGGTAGTTTTCTGTACCTACTATCATTTTTATATTATTAAAATTCTACCGTGTGCTATTTATGCCGTTTCATTTCCATCATTTCTCTCATTATCATTTTTTTTACACCCGGTACACTGGCGCCTTCACGTGGTTGATTTCTGCTTTTCCTTAGTGGTATAGTGATAGTTTGTATGGTGCGTGCTTGTTTTGTAAAACGCTTTTATTTTTTTTGGTTTGCAGTAACTGAGATGAAAGCAGCAATTTCACACAATTATATTGTTTGTTCCTTTTTTCCATATTATTTTTATTAGTAGATTTTTTGTGAAAACTTTGTATTATTATTTTTTTTGCCATTATAAAGCTGCGTTCACACCAGTTGCAAATTTAATTTTATTGTTGATTAATTCACCTTTATTTTGCCATTCATATTTCATTGTTTTGTCATCGAACCAAAGCGTTCTGTTAAGCTGATTGTAACAGAACAGAGTATTTTTTCGTAATATTTTGTTTTTGGTACCACTCAAAAAACAAACCCACCCGGCAACAAGGTTTTTTCCCGTGTTGCGGTTTGTCTTGTAACATTTTTATACACTTATTCAGGATAATTTTTTTTCATTGGTTTTTCTGATTTAAAAAAAAAATACCATGCCGTACCCAATCAAGTACTTCTCATTACAAAAGTCGGAATTGGAGTACGAGGTTGCAGTCAGAGGGGAAACTCCTAGTGCCACGGTCGGTGGCAGAGCTTAGGAAACAAATTAATAAACTGAGTCAATTGCACTTTTCTGAGGACATTTTATGTTCTCATTTGGAACCTGCTGAAGACCTATCCAGCTGTTTAGAACTGCTGGATAAGATTAACACAGCGTTTACAGGTGATGTTCCAGATAAAAATACACTTGCTCGGTACGAAAATTTATTACATCACCTATATCATCGGCTTAACAGGATAGAACCAGACAGGCAGCTTTTGGATAACCATATACAATGCAACGTATTGTTCAAGGAGCTTTATGAAAAACTTTTAAATTTAAAGCCAAAGAGTATTGACCCACTTGCAGTAGCTGGTCCGAGTTCAGAACCCGCAGCACCATCATCTTCGGTAAATGTAAACGTCACATGTGAAGGCGGCACCAAAATTTCATCCGAAGTAGACAAATTAAAATTTAATGGTAAAACATGCGTTCGTTCGTTCATCCAAAGAGCAAATGAGTTTAGTTTGGCCCGCAATATATCAGGTACCAAGCTTTTGGCTTATGCTACCGAGATTTTTGTGGATGATGCCCTACACTGGTATCGCGGTGTTCAGGAGCAGGTTTCAACTTGGGAAGAGCTCACCGTTCTCTTAAAGCAGGATTTTGACATAATTAATTACGACTACCGCCTATTATCGGATATTTATTTATTTATTTATTTATTTATTCAACTCTTTAAATCTAGCATTACAGGAAATGGTCCTAATGCACTAGATTAAGCCTTAAATATTATCTAAATCTAATTAATATATTAAACTAAAAATTAAAAAAACTTATATTAAACCCCCACTATCGTAGCAGATAGTCCCCAATGCAACTCTTGTGAATTCACTTAGAGCACAACAAAACAGGTCAGTTTTCCCCGCTATGACGTTAAGGGTGCGAAGCGCGCGCGTCAGCGGCGCCTTGCTGAGCAGGCTGGTGCGCTCCACCGGTACCCACAGCAGCGGCGGCCTGCGTCTCCGACCCACGTATCCATCCGGGACTAGAAACCTGACTTGCCCTAAAACATCCGAGCTATGCAGCGCCCCTCTTATTACTTTAAAAATATATGTAACAAGTGCTAGTTCCCGCCTAACTCTCAGCTCATTGTACCCGACCATACCTAAAACAAATAACGTAGGATACATTAAGGGGTAGAACGGGTATACCCCATACAGCTTCAGGTAGAGGAACCTAGCAAATTTGTTTTGCACCCGCTCCAACATGAGTCTATATTTAGTGTATTCGTGCTAGAACTCAAGCTAAGAGCGAGAACATCACCATTTACCTATCAATCTTAGCAAGCATGTTTGCACGATTGTCAAAGCCCTTGCCAGAGGAGGACAAGCTCGAGATAGTGTTGCACAATATTCATCCTCGTTATGCGAGTACACTGGCCTCTGCAACAAACATTGTTCCCGTTGAAGAATTACGTACATTGTGTAAAAATTACGAAAACTTTCAGTCACGTTTGTCTCAATATCACACACCTACGGCCGCGACATCAGAGACTTTTGCACCGGAGTTCTCATACAAAGAAGAACCGAATACTGGCAACAAAAACAGTAATTATAGGCCGAATTTCCATAAGAATTTTAATGACAAACAAACCACCAACCCTAAAACTAATACTACTAACAACTATGTCAATCAAAAATATTTGCATGCAATTAACAACACTAACTCCACTAATATCAATAAACCACCCTATTGTCAGAGATGCCGAAATAATTCTCATCATTTCCGAGACTGTAAAAGTACAGAGATTATTTGCTTCAGATGCGGATACAAGAATGTTAAAATCCCAGACTGTCCAAATTGCAACTCAAAAAACTAGGTCGGCAGAATTGTTGTAATCCACCTCCAAGTAAAGGTCACCTCGAACAGAAAGAATGGGAGGAATGGTTGGAGACGATACGTAAATTTTTCATGTGTTATAAAATTGCAACAATTCGGCCTAATAAACCAATAGATGATACTAGACCTTATTTAAATATTAAAATTAATGATGTAGAAGTCTCAGGTCTCTTAGACTCGGGAGCAACCATCACTATTATAGGTAATGGTGCTCATGAGGTTTTAATGAGTCGTGGCCTTAGATTAATTGAATATAATGAAATGTCCATTGTCGCTGCCGGGGGTCAAACTCTTGGTAGTATAGGGTATATGAACCTACCCATACATTTTGAGGGCCAGTTTCATATTATTAAAGCACTTGTTGTTCCAGGCATTAAGTTATCACTTATTTTAGGTATCGATTTTTGGCGAGCCTTTCAATTATGCCCAAAATATTTAGGTTCAATTTCATTAACAGCTGAGCCATCAAAGGATTTGAATGACAACAATCATACAAACACGTTAATATAATAATATTGGTGAAATCTAAAGAATTCCTGGAAACATTGGCCTGAAATATTTTCTTATATCTATTTTTGATTCCTAGATTTTTGTATATTTTTGTATCTATCTTAATTTAACAGCAGTAACCTTCATTTAATGGTAAAAAATTTAAAACTTTTTTATCAAAATGTAAGAGGAGTACGAACAAAGACAAATGATATATATCTTGCAATTCTTAATTCAGACTTTGATATTTTGATATTTACTGAAACTTGGCTAAACAGTGGAATATCTAATAATGAGTTCATTGATGATAGGTACAACGTGTTTCGTCGGGATCGCGAGACTTGTGATACGAGTAAGTTGGATGGTGGAGGGGTTTTAATTGCGGTATCAAAAAAATTTAAATGCTACAGGATTAATGCATGGGAAACAAAATACGAGGATCTCTGGGTTAACGTAGTAGTAAACTCAAAAACTATTTCCATATGTGTAGTATATATCCCTTCACCATTAAAGTATGACACTCTTCAGGGTTTTACTCAGAATGTTGAACGGATAATAATTAACAAACAAATGCCAACTATGGTAATCGGAGACTTTAACATACCATCAATAAAATGGGTTTACGAAAATAATAGTCTTAAAAACAACATGATTCCAGGCAATAACGGTCCGGAAATAACTCTTATTAAAGATTTTATGGCATTGACTAGCTTATCTCAGTATAATGGTATCAGTAATGCTTATGGTAAAATTTTGGATTTAGTTTTAAGTACCTCCAACAACATTACAATTTATGGCAGTGACTTTTCTGCTTGTCCTATTGACAAACATCATCCACCACTAGAGATTAATTTTGAAATAGCTTCTAAAGAACATTTACTAAAGCCCAATTCAATAGTTAAATACGACTTTTTAAATACTCGATATAGTTTTCCGTAAGAAAATATTACCGTTACGCGACCAAACAAAGCGGTATTGTTTATTCTTTGCAAAGGTACGTGCTGCGGCGTAGATGTCCTTCGATGTTGAAGACAAGTGCTCTGAAATATACACTGGTTTTTTTTCTCCAGAAATTCCAAGATGTGTTGTGTTCAACTTGTCGTCTTTATTCGCTTTATTAAAATTGATTACGCCAGCTAAAAACTTATCTCGAAGCAGAGAGGAGCTGAACTTGACGATTACAGATCTAGGCCTGGGCGATTCCTTGTTAAGTTTAGCGACACGGGTGCATTTAATTAGACTCCCTTCAGCGATAGGAATGTTTACTACACTTCCTATTTGTTCAACCGTCTTGACTAAGTTTTCGCCTCTAAACTCCGGAACGCAGTGTAACTCAATATTGCTGGCTCTTGCCTCCTTGTTATTGATCGTATTTGTGTGACTGTTTATTATTTCTCTGAGATCACTATTGCTCTTCTTCAAAATTATAATCTCCTTTTTAGCGTCCTCCAACTCTTGCTTAGCTGTGTCAAATAGACTTGACAAATAGTCGAGGGAAGACTTGATGGTGTGTAGCCCGCTTAATTCCTCGCGGATTTTTCTTAACTCCACACTTACTGTTTGAGAGATGACTTCCTTCAGTTCTTTCCTTATATCCGATAACCAGTCGTTAGAATCGGTAGTGTTTTCATTTAGGTTACTTTCAAAGCGAAATCTACGGTAAAATACTTTGACAGTTTTGGCAAATCCACTGGCCACGGGCCACAGGCGACTTATTCCCAGATGGTACGATGCACTCAAAGTGGTATAGTAATTGACATTTAATGCATTTTATTCTCTTTTGGGTTACTTGTACGCTAATTTTGCAAACTTTACATTCGTTCGTCATTTTAAGAAGTTACTTAATATATTATGCAACTGGTGTGAACGCAGCTTTATAATTGCAACGTATGTACTAATACGTAGGTACCTACAAAACTTGAATAAAATGAGTTACAAAAATACCTAACTATTAACGCAAGGTGGGTACTAGGACGTACACAACTCTTAATAATAACATTAGGTAATTTAAGTAGCATTATAAGTATGTAGGCGTGTCAATGTTATAATAGAATACTGTCATAGATTCCGTGAAAAGAAACATGAAGGAAGCTTTACTCTGTGAAAAGAAGCCATCTTGGATTAGCCGGCAGAGTTGGATTTTGACAGACACGCGTAGGTTGTCAGATTCAGAATTCACTCTAGCCTTTTTATTAGAATTCAGATTAGCTTAGGTAATTCGAGATAGGTAGCTTTTAGCGTGAATAATAATGATCGTGATATTTAATTCTGTGATTGTGATAATGTAGAATGTTTGTGTTAAATCGTAACCTTAAAGTAATTCTAACCTTTAATGCTATCCGGTGACTTTGTCTGCAAAGCACTATTAATAATGTTCGCGTAGTTGTTAGACGAATATGGAATATTAATTATATTGGTGAATATTAGAGTAATTCGTGAGTTAACGGTTGGCTCAGTGGATAGATTATTATAATGACATCCGTTAAGGTTATTTCTGCAAACGCTAGTAATTTAGAGTGTAATTGGAGATATACCGGCAGTTGAGATAATAATTAGTTTAAAGTGATAGTTTAGTGTGATAGTAATTTGCAGTTAACTTTGATAGTACCCGCTTTAGAAACGTATAACCCGTTTGGTTAAGAATCATTGATGACTCTTGTGTAGGGTAGACACTACCCTACACAAGAGGTAGGGTAATCAGACAATGAGTTTCCCATTAGATCGAAAGCTTGCATTCTGGTGGTTTCGAGGAAACCGGGCACGAGCTGGCGATCCCTTGAGTGGGATTCGCGTAGGTAGGTATAGTGTGGCGATTGCATGCCTGGATGAATAGTGTTCGAGGCGCCGTAGCGCACGATGCTATGGCATTCGGTATGTAGACGCGCATAGAGTGGATAAGGTAGAGCTATTGTGATATTGCGAGTTAGTAAAGAGGAGTCAATAATATGATCTGGTTTAGATAGTGAGTGTCAATGCAATGATTATTGTAAGAGTGTTCATGAAGTTGAGATTGATGATTGAGCTAGTCGCCACGCGAGTTTCTTGCTGGCTCTTCTCGCGGTAGGCTGTAGCATTCCGAACCAGTGGTAGATTGTCTTTAGATAATCAGATAAAGAAATGGCTAGTGATTTGATTCAGAGGTTGCAATAGCAATTGTGCCCTAATCACATGATGCGATGATGCTATGATGATGATGATGTTGAGATTAGGTTAGAGTGAGGTGAGGGGTCGCTGTGAGGGGTGGTTGGAGGCGACCTAGGTAGGGTTAGGTTAGGTTTACCTCGTTACCTTGCGTTGATAGTTTCCCTGTGCTATACGTGAGAGTTTCCATGATAATAATTGAGGATAGTCCATGTAATTTGATAACACAAGAATATCGTTAGTTCACGTATGCGGCCTGGTTCATTTTAAGAAAGTAAATCCCGACTCATCCAATAGGTTGTTTAAAGTGCTGAGAACTAATTGTAAAGATCATTGATTAAAGTACCTAGTGGTTAATTACTACGTTCTGATACGTTCTGATGTCGGCTGAGGATTAATAATAATAATTATCGGTCATTCTCCTTCCTATTTCTGATGTACGTGATTAGCGCGCCTACAAGTACAATAATTATGAATGTTTACTAATACATACTTTTTAGACTTTAAACAAAAAGAAATGCAAAAACACCTGACAAATAATGCGAAGGTGGGTACTAATACGTACACAACTTCTGAAACATTAGGTAGGTATGTATGCAAGAATTATGTGATAAGAATTACGGAGGTTATAATGTAAAATTTGCTGCTATCACCTCAGTTGCTGCAAACCAAAAAAATTAAAGCGTTTTACATAACAAACACGCACCGTACAAAACTATCACTATACCACTAAGGAAAAGCAGAAATCAACCACGTGAAGGGCGCCAGTGTACCGGGTGTTAAAAAAAAGATGATAAGATCGAAATGATAGAAATGAAACTGCGTAAATAGCACACGGTAGGATTTAATAATATAAAAATGTTGGTACAAAAAAACTACCGCGGCTTAGCTCATGGGTCGGCACACAAAATTTGTAGGGTCGTGGTGTTACGTTGATTTCGGCCTTTGCCCTAGCGGCAGTAATGTGTACTCCCCTTGTGTTGACGGCCTCGTAGATGGTGTGAGGCCGGGAGTTCGATGTCAGCAGATGTTGCCGTGGGTACCCGACGGTGCTGACTAGATGATGGAGTTTGCTGGTGGGGTTTAAACCCGCCTTTAAATTAAAACTTCGCCCCTGGAAATGATAACCATAGTGGGTTATCCTCTGGTATATAAATTTCCGTTCTGGAATCGAAAACGGGGTCCGTGTCGAACACAGAAGGTAAGTACTTCGACATGACAGAATTACCGGTGTGGCGATATCAGAACGGACATTACAATGATTTGGCTAAATATATGGCTGAAGGCCCAAAATATTGAAAATAATGAAATTATTCACAAAATTATAAAAAAGAGGGTTGCCAAAATAATTTTACAATGATGATGCAATCTAGATTGAAAATTACTAATGAATTGGCAAATAAACTACGTTAATCGTTAATGCAAATGTTGAAATTAACTGCTAAGGTTATGATTATTAAAATAAGCCAGTCCTGAGAAACTTACGAACAAATGGTTTTTGTATGGAATAACTAACTTTGCGTTGCCAACATTCAAAACGTGAAGTCATTTTACCAACCAACATAATTCACAAAACGTGCACAAAACCAAACAAATATGTCTGCCTTGGTCGTATTTCGTTGTTTCGTCATAATATTATTGTATTGTGTAGTTTATTTGTTTGCATAACAAACAACATCAATCGACATATTTTTTTTGTATGTGACTACTGACTATTGTGTTACGTCGAGGTGAGCCGCACTGCTCCGTTTCAACATCATCATCACATTTTACGAGATAATTGACTCTTTAGTTATAAGCGAGATATTTGACTCTATTAGTGATAGTGAATCTTTATTATTTAACGAGGAATTTGACTTTATTAGTGTTATGTGAATTGTTGCTGAATTGTAATATATATAAGTTATAACCTATAAAAAAACACCATGGGTAAAGGTCATAGAACATGTGAGGCTTGCGGTATCAACTTCACACGATGAAAACTCCTTGCTTTTTCACATGTTATTAGTATTTTAGTCAGTCCTCAGCACTGAAAGTCCTGTCTGTTCCAGACGATCATCAGAATATCGTGATCGATATTCGTGGAGACTTTCCCTAATCATCTCCTTTTTTAGTCGCTGATTAATAAGTAAAAAGTAATATATAAAAGAAAAAGCTGACTAACTTATCTGTCAACTCACAGCTTAAACTACTGGACGGATTTGGCTGAAATTTGGCATGCTGATAGGATAGGTAGATTAAGATGTAGACATCCTCCTGATTGCTATCTCTCGTGAATTGCCGTACTTGCAGCTTGGATCCTCTTCTTTAAAAGGTAACTGCACAATGTATCGACTTTCAGAGTCTCTGGTAGTTGTTTCTTGAAAAAAATCTTCACATCGTTGTTCCTCGACCGTGCGATGGTTTTTACTAAGAGTAAAGTTGTCAGATTCAAGTTCCCAAAATTTCTTGAGATTAAACTCTTTATCATTATTTTGAGCATGCATAGCAATGATAGTTGTATAGCACTTTATTGTATCCCTTGTTTCATTTTCCTCACTTACCTGTCCAGACAAAATCCAGCCGAGTTTCGTATTTTGCGCGATTGGTGTCCCTGGAGGTCCTCGAATCAACCCCTCCACTAAAATATGACAGTAGACGTCGGCGCCAAGCAAAGTGTCAATTTTGCTCGGTATGTTAAAGTCGGGATCAGCAAGCTTCATTTTCGGCAAGTTTGGCCACAAGTGAGCTACAAATTTCCTATCAGGTATGAATGAAGTTTGCTTGTTGAGAACATGTGCCTTAACACGAATGGTAAATGTTGGATCCTGGAGAGATTGCAACTTTAGATAAACCACGTATTTAGAATCAAGTGATGCGTTGCCCACTCCAGTTATGACACTGTTGGCTTTGACTTTCTTTAGGTCCAAAAGCCTGACTGCAGACTCCGTTATAAACGAAGCTTGTGATCCTTGGTCAACTAAGGCCCTCAGTGTCATAGTAGACCCAGTGTTTGTTTCAGCTTTCAATAAGGCTGTTGCTAACAAAACCTGACTTTTTGTATTAGAACAGCAAGTGGTAATATTTTCTATTGTTGTCTCACCTTGTTCTGTTGTGCTGTTCGTACCAATGTCGTTACTATCCACTGATTGATTGTTAACGCCTGGATTCTGAGTTGACAGGTTAGAACCGTGAATCTGTGAGTGATGTTTTCCCTTGCAGTATCTGCACCGAGTGGGTAGCCGGCATGAGGATACTAAATGATTTTTCCCTAAGCAGTTAAAACATAAACGGGTACTTTGAACAAAATTACGACGTGTTGTTAGATCTGTTTTGGAAAAGTCATTACAATTCCCTAACTTATGATCGGTGCCAGAACAATAAATACAAGAAATCGACTGGTTGTTATCAAAACTGGTAGATACATGATGTGACTGAGAACCCTTTACTACTTTAGTGCCTAAAAATTCAAGTGATCGAAATCTATGTTCTAAAAACTCTAAAAACTGTTTTAATGTAGGCAATTCATCGGTGAAACTACAAGCCTTTGCTTCCCATTGTTTACGGGACTCAGTGTCTAGTTTTAATGATAAGATATAAATGACTATGATATCCCAGTTTTCAACATTAATGCCTATATTTACTAGAGCATTTAAACATTCGCTAGTAGTATCTAAAAGTTCCTTTATAGCTTTCGATGATTCAAAAGTAATGTTCTTTTGGCTAAAAAATCGTTTAAAAATACAGTTAGTTATGAATCTCTTATTGTTATATCTACGTTCTAAATATTCCAACATGTTGTGTAGTTCTCGTTTGTAATCGCTAGATGCCGAAGCAGCTGTTCAGCTTCACCGTGGCGGCGCGGGGTGTCGAAGCCCGTATCCCTTTTCGATACAGGGCTTCGCGACAATGCAACAGGGGAGCTTGTGGACTGTAGTTTGGTGGGTTTGACTGCGTAAGGGACTTGGGAATCAGAAAAGGAAATCGGCGTACCTTGACATCACAGCTGCGGCGTTCTCACATATCCTTGCTGGCCTTTAATCTTCCAAGACACCTTTGGCGATTATTTCACGATGGACACAGTCTATTTATAATTATTTAGATTTGGGCACACGCGTATTTCACGGTAAATTTGGTCTATTATAGCGGTTTGGACAAGAATGCGGATTTTTCGATAATAATTAAACTAGCGGTGCACACACTATGTCAACTTGATGTCTCCGATCCCCATCTTCGATCTTCCATCTTGCGGGTTGCGCGGGGCGCGGGCGATCTTCTTCCATATGCAATAATTCTGTATTTGAGACGCGTAGCGCCATCTCGCGGTAGATTGCAAAGTTGCCGATATAGGTAAAGGATTATAAAAGGTGAATAGGAAAGGATTTTTGGAAATTTGATTATGGCGCAACCATTCCCCGCGGCTTGAAGCATTGCCTTCAAAATTATAACGCGAAATTTACGAATTGAGAACAGATAATGAAATTTTAATTACGAACCTATTTGAAAACTATATACAACTTAACTAAAGCGAATCCTAACCTAAGCGACTATAATATACTAACTAATCTTTAGGTAAAGGACAAATACGTACTACAGGACGCAAATAAGAACCCGTAGCAGTACGAACGCGGACAACGCGAATAACGCCGTTAGAACCCGGGAAGACTTCCTCGATCAGCCCTAACGGCCAGTGAAGTGGTGGTGCGTTATCGACTATAAGTATTACGACGTCACCTTTCGCGACTGGGTTAGATTGCACACGAGAAATTGGAACCCTTCGCGAAAGAAAACGTTTAAAGGCTCCAAGAAAGCTAGCTGTGCTTAAATCGCCAGCAACCTCTATGTGCACAGCGCGGGTAGTCAAGCACACGAAAATACACACGTGTGCCTTCGTCGAACGAATTCCATGACCACGAGGGGTAGTGACTTTAAAAGGGCTTGCGTAATCAGTGCCCGTATGCACAAAGGGTTTAGTTACTTGCGCGACTCGACAGGAGCGGTGGTCTGCCATTTCCGAAAAATTCGGTTTAGCATTAACTCGAAAATAGGGAAGGCGTTTATGTACCCAGTTCCGAATAAAATTGCGACCGGATTGAATCCAATTCCTTTGACGCAATATTAAGCCTTTAGCGTAATCTAAATCTGACGCAACTATAGCACTACGTAATGGTAGGAGTTTTGCAAAGCGGCAGATGAAAACTACGCAGCGTAGGAGTTTCGACCACGTCGAGAAGCGATCTACGAGTGAAATTATTAAGTTCGCTTCACTGTCGTCAGCAGCGAGAAGAACATGTTTCATTTCCTCTGGGGGCTGTGCCACCGTGGAAAAATTGAAAGCGGTAACAGGCCAAAGATTTGGATCTGATAGGATCCGTTGAGGACTACAAAACCAAAGCGGGTGATCAATATTTATGCGGTTGAATTGGAATCTGCGGTCACATGGCCGAATCCCAATACTAAGAAATATTTGACGAATGTCAGCGGCAAGAGCGATGCGGTATAAACGAAAATGAACGAAAATGTGAAATAAGTTCCCTTGCAGATTCTGGTCAGCATGCAGAATATCATTGAGGGAAACTTGCGGAGTCATTTTAGAGCTAGTGTCCAGTACAATCCGCAATTTAGAGGTCACTTTATCTTTTCTTACCCCGTGGTGAGAAATCGCACACGAGGGCAAATTCTGCGTTGTCACCGTATCTAGTGGTGCAAGCGAGATGTAGCTCTTGTCCAAATACTTGACCATGACGCTGTCGTTGGCCTCCTTTAGCTGAGGTGAGGCTAACATTTCGAACTCTAGGCAAAAGAAGAGGGATTTCGCCTTCTGAAAGGAATCCCCTAGCGACATAACGTCCTCCTCAAATGGGAGTGTGACTTCATATCGTCCGTCTGCCTCGCGAGTAGTCGTGCTATTATAGGACTCTTTAGACGCCTTGTCATCTGGACTTAGTGGTTGCGGAGCGTTCATTTCGTCTATCTGCCGGAATTTACGCACAACAGCAACTAGCGGATATGCGGTACAACAATAACAAACTGACTCGAAACTATCAACCCGAGCAGGGGCAGAACCGACGATGACGTAGCCTAGAACTGTTTCTAAAGCTATCGGCGAAAGACATTCAGACTGACCTTGAACCTTGCGAGACAGTAGAAGATGAGGAAAGATTGAAGCTCCTATCAACAAATCAATGTCTCCCGAGTTAAAATATGTGTCGTCAGCTAAAGGTAAATTATTGAAATTTATTAAAGCCGAAATATCTACCGACACAGTGGGCAAGCATTCTGTAATCTTGTCTACAACGAGCGAATCCATGTCGAAGCAAACACTAAGATCGAACCTAGAAAAGAATTTTATGGGTACCGAACCCTTTATTGGTTTAGTAGTACCCCCAATCCCCTCGACTACAGAACACGTGGGGTTTTCATTTAAATCTAAACCTAAACGCTGGCATAGATTCCGACTGGCAAAGTTACTTTGTGAGGCACTGTCCAATAATGCGCGCACCCTATGCTCCTTCCCTTGCGAATCAAAGACAACAACGCCTGCGGTAGCGAGCAATACCGTAGTAGGTGCACGGGAAACATTGCAATTTGATAGGGAACATAGCGTGACATCATTGGAGTGCGCGGGCGTGATTGCGGGTTTCGACTTGTTCTTATTACTAATAACAGGCGAACTAGTCGTAGCGGCGATGCGCACGGCTGCAGCTGGCGCCAGTCGAGGCGCACTGTCACCGGACGCGGAATCTGCGAGTGCGGAATTCACTAGTGCGGAATTTGCGAGTGCGGAATTAACGAGTGCGGAATTTGCGAGTGTTGAATTAACGAGTGCAGGATTAACGAGTGCGGAGTTAGCGAATGCGGAATTAACAAGTGCGGAATTTGCGAGTGCGGAATTAACGAGTGTGGAGTCAACAAGTGCGGAATCCGCTGGTGCGGATTTTTCGAGTGCGGAGTTAGCGACAGTGGAATTTGCGGAGACAGAATTCGCGAGTGCAGAATCTGCCGAATTTGCGGATGCGGAATATTTACTATCAAAGTGGATTAGGGTATGGTGAGCTAGGCCGCACCGACGGCAGCGTGCGGTCGAGCCGCACCTAGACAGTCTATGGTTTCCTAGGCAACTCACGCATAAATTATTCGCCTTAACATATTTAAAACGATCATTAACTGGCATATTATGAAAGGCGGAACATGTGTACAAATGTTCGTGTTGCGAGTTACACAGCGAACATAGAGGTTGCGTAGGCGTAGTCGCGGTATTTAAGTATGTATGCGTCGATTTGGAGGGTATCGAAGCTTTCGATGCCGTATCCGATTTCTTTTCTGTGCTTTTCGGAACTTCAGGTTTTCCAGACGTGCGTTGTAATACTTTAATATGCTCGCGGAGAAAAGAAATGAAATCGTCATACGACGGTATCTCCGTACCTCGTTTATTCAACTCGAATAGGCGAACTGTTTCAGAGTCCAATTTCTTTTGTGCAATGTATAGAAATATAAAGTCAGCGAGGTCATCCAACTTTAAATTTCGAAGAGCGGCGGTGGACGAGGCAAACGTATCTAAAAAACTCTCAAGATTATTTGAAGTTGCGGTGGATATCGCCTTAATATTATAAATTTGATCTAAGTACGATGTAGCTAAATAACGTTTATCCTCAAATTTATCAACAATTGTTTTGAAAATTAATTCATAATTTTCCGGGCACGGCGTAATGCCGGCGCAGGCTAATTTCGCCTTTCCGGACAATTTACCCAACAGATAATATAGTTTTTCGGCGTCTGTAAGAGACTTGTTCTCATGTATGATAGTTTTAAAATTAGCGTAAAAGAGACTCCAAGATTTTGTGTCAGTTCCATCGAAAGAGACTAGCTGAATCGGCGGCAGATATGGCTTAAGTCGCCGCATCTCCTCGCTATCAACCTTATTCGAACCTTCGCCGTATTGCGAAACCAAACGTTTAATTCTGCCATAAAGGCGCTCGAAAGAAATTAAACACTTCAATTCCGGAGTCGCTTTCGGATATAACGACAATAATCGATTATTGTAATCGTCAACGATTTTGCTGAATTCGGAACGCAATGTTTCGATATTGCTGCTAGCATCGAGGAAATCCTCCCGCAGCGACGGGTTATTCGCTATGTCTTTTGATAGATCGTAAATTTCTTGTAAACAAGCAAATATGGTATTGCGTCGCTGTTCCAATAAAATAAGTTGCACATCGGCATTGTCTTCCGAATCTACGTATTTATCATTTTTCGGCATTTTAATCGAATATTAATCGATAGTTAAATCGAGAGAATATTAATGTGTAAATATCGTGCCTAATGATGATGATGATGATCATCAAACAGTAGGTTATTAATAGGTACAATACAAGTTAAGCGGGAAGAAGTAAAGTTACGCGGACTAAGTATATAATTTTATTATTTCGAATCGAGTAAATTTATTTAAAGTATGTGGGTACTTCGGTTACCTACAGAATATTTTCGAACTAAATTGTAATAAACAACTCAAATAAGTACCTAAGCACTTCAAATGGTTGACCACGAATAATATAATATGTACCTACCTATCTACTTTTGAGGTAGGTATATTATGAACTATGAAACATTGACCTATAAAATTATAACCCTATTTCTTAAGCAGCGCGGGATAAACGAAATAATTTGTTTGCTTAAGTTATAAGATTTTATATAGCGGGACGTTAATTAATAACTAATAATAGGTAATTACGTATATTTTAACAAAATTACGTGTTCATTCCGGTTCGATTGGAGCCAAAAATGGCGGCGCGGGGTGTCGAAGCCCGTATCCCTTTTCGATACAGGGCTTCGCGACAATGCAACAGGGGAGCTTGTGGACTGTAGTTTGGTGGGTTTGACTGCGTAAGGGACTTGGGAATCAGAAAAGGAAATCGGCGTACCTTGACATCACAGCTGCGGCGTTCTCACATATCCTTGCTGGCCTTTAATCTTCCAAGACACCTTTGGCGATTATTTCACGATGGACACAGTCTATTTATAATTATTTAGATTTGAGCACACGCGTATTTCACGGTAAATTTGGTCTATTATAGCGGTTTGGACAAGAATGCGGATTTTTCGATAATAATTAAACTAGCGGTGCACACACTATGTCAACTTGATGTCTCCGATCCCCATCTTCGATCTTCCATCTTGCGGGTTGCGCGGGGCGCGGGCGATCTTCTTCCATATGCAATAATTCTGTATTTGAGACGCGTAGCGCCATCTCGCGGTAGATTGCAAAGTTGCCGATATAGGTAAAGGATTATAAAAGGTGAATAGGAAAGGATTTTTGGAAATTTGATTATGGCGCAACCACACCGGTTAGGTAGCTCTTAAGATAGTGAAGTTTCTGCACGTTCAGGAGCGATTCATTGTTATGTATGTAATGAAATGACATTTCATAAAATTGAGTTTGCCGCGCTTCGCGCGTGTATCAACTTGTCTGTGGTGGAGTGAGTGACGCATTGTGTGCAATGGCGTAATTACGTTGTTTTGATTTGTAAAAAGATAATTTAACGGATAAAGTTGAGGAGGCGATATTAGTGAACTTTAAATGTCGTTTCTTTGTTTTTCAGGTGAGAACTCATAGTTTGTTGTACCTATGTACCTACCTAATATTGTAAAAGTAAACGGGTGTTAAAATAAAACTTTGTTTTTCAGAGAAACCATTTATGTTTAATTGCAAAAATCCTCAACAATATAATCTTATAAAACGACATTTTCGTTAACTAAAGGAAGATGGACCGGCTGCAATTTGAGTTTACGATGATAGCTTCAAGTGATGGCAAATCTAATGTATTGGCCATAACCTCAATATCTACAGAAGAAGGAAAATGTTATGTTTTACCTGATGAGTTGAAGCCGGTAATTCACCATACGTATATTGTTAAAATGAACACTTTCTCAAAAATAAAAAATAGCATAAAAAAAAGACACCAAAGTAGAAAAATATGGATAAAATTGGATGAAAATCTAAAGAAAACGTACATAGATGAGGAAGGTAATATGCAATTCTCAGATCAATATTTAGAAGAAATGAGCACAAAACAACCAGAACACAGAGATGACAGTTTGCAACATATCTTGGAAAAATTAATAGAAACTACAACCAAGAAAGAAAATCAACATAACCTAAAACATATTTCAGAGAAATTTATTATTGAAAAATTCACAAGCAAGAACCCTAATGCAATGCAATGGATAGAGAATTTTGAAAAAGAATGTGAGCGCTTTAATATAACAAAAGATGAAACAAAAATAGACATATTGAGGTTATTTTTAGAAAAATCTTGTTTAGATTGGTATAGCTCGATGGTTATAAAATTAACAGTAAATTCTGAATGGAAGGAATGGAAAGACAAATTTTTGGAAACTTTTAAAAATCAAGGATGGGACATGGTCACAACTGCCCTCGCATTCAGGTATAAAGAAGGATTGTTGATTGATTATGCTATAAAAAAAGAGCGGCTCATACTAGATATAAACAAATCGATAGACCCGAAAACAATGACAGATCTGATTGCAACAGGTCTACCTGGGTTTATCCTAAATAGGTTAAACAGGGACGAACTCAACAACACTACTGATTTGTTCAACGAGATAAGAAAATATGAAGGTATGATATACAAGAAAAACTCAACTATAAGAAAAAGTGGTACATTTTTTTATAAAAATAAAACTAATGAGAAGAAGCCATGTAAGACTTGTGAATCTTTGGACAAAGGAATTAAATATCATCCGGAGGAGTCATGTTGGTTTAAAAAAAATAAAAATGAATCTGAAAAGTTCTTTAAAGCTAATAACTCCATTATTGAAGTAGACATGAATACTGAAAAAAAAAAACGAGTAAGTACACCATTAATCAAAATCAAGCTTTTATTAGAAAATAAATTAGAAGTGAGCGGCATTTATGATTCAGGCTCACAGATCTCGTTAATAAATTCAAGACTGATTAAAGTAAAAGAAAAAAAAGATAACGTGAATATAGCATATATGAAAACGGTTAATGGTGTGAAGAAGACAGATGGCTTGATAACAATAAAAATAAAAATCCTTGATTTAGAAGAAGAGGTGGATGTATATATAATAGAAAATGAGGATTTTGATGATTTTATAGTCGGATTGGATATGATAAAGAAATTCAAATTAACACAAAATGAGGACTTGCGGATAGAGCAAAAGAAAACAACAAATAAAATAGACATGATGTCTAAAGATAACACAAATGAAGATAAGAATATAAAAGCATATGCAATAAATTTCAATGAACACATAGAAACACAGGAATTTGTTAGTATGACAGACCATTTAGATAATGAAAAGAAAATTGAGATAGAGAAAATTATAAAGGAATATAAAACAATTTTTGCTAAGGATAAGTATGATATAGGATCAGTTAAAGATTATGAAGCTCGTATAGATTTACTAGTAAATAGATACTGTAGTAAAAGACCATACAGATGTACAATAGAAGATAAATTAGAAATTGAAGAGCAAATATCTATGTTACTAAAGAATAATTTAATCGAAGAATCCTACAGTCCATTCGCTGCACCAGTGACTTTAGCATTTAAAAAAGGTGAAAATAGAAAATCCCGCTTATGTGTAGATTTCAGAGAACTAAATAAAATTGTTGTACCACAAGCTCAACCTTTCCCATTAATAGATGATTTGATTATTAAAACTAGAAATTGTAAATATTTTACCACGCTGGATATAAACTCAGCATTTTGGGCAATACCACTACGGGTACAAGATAGAAATAAAACAGGATTTGTCACACAAGATGGCCACTTCCAGTGGACCTGCCTCCCTTTTGGCTTGAAAACATCACCAGCAATTTTCCAGAGAATTTTAAGCAATATTCTAAGAAAGCACAATCTCACAGGATACTCCGTAAACTATATTGATGATATTTTGATATACTCGTCCACTTTTGAAGAACATATAAAACACATAAGAAGTGTATTAGAGGCAATAATAAAAGAAGGCTTTAGATTGAAATTTAAAAAATGTACCTTTGCTTCAGACTCAGTAAAGTATCTTGGCCATGTAATTCAGAACAATTCGGTAAGACCACTAAAAGACAATTTGATTTCAATAAGATCTTTTCCAACTCCTAAGACGCAAAAGAATATCAGACAATTTTTGGGAAAAATCAACTTCTACCATGAATACATACCAAGAAGCGCAATTATCTTAGATCCATTACATAATTTATTAAGAAAAAATCAAAAGTTTGTGTGGTCAGAGAAGTGTGAAGAATCATTTAATCAAATAAAAAGATATTTATGTTCTCAGCCGATATTGGAAATATATGACAAAGACTTACCAATAAAAATCTTTACAGATGCATCCTTAGAGGGCATCGGGGCAATACTAAAACAAACACAACTAGATGGTAAAGACAAACCGGTGGCATATTTCTCAAAAAAACTGAATGAATCTCAAAAACGGAAAAAGGCTATATATTTGGAATGTCTTGCTATGAAAGAAGCTGTTAAATACTGGCAACACTGGCTCATTGGAAAACAATTCACTATCTACTCAGACCACAAACCTCTAGAGAACATGAACATTAAAAGCAGGACAGACGAAGAATTGGGTGATCTCACATATTACCTATCGCAATATGACTTCACAGTAAAATACATACCTGGTAAAGAAAATGTAGAAGCAGACTGTTTGAGCCGAAACCCTGTATTAGAATCAGAAGATAACAAAGAGGAACTATTGAAAATAGTTAATTTAATACAAATAAAAGATATAGTTGAAGACCAAGAGAAAAATGAAACAATAAAAGAAAAGAGAAATCTTATACACAAAAATAGAATTTATTATAAAAAAATAAAGAAACATGAAAAGATTATCCTTTCAGAAGAATTTAGTAAAAGACTCATAAAAAAGGTGCATGAAGATCTATGCCATATTGGGATCAGACAATTGCAGAAAAAAATAAGTCCAATATATACAGCTAAAAACCTAACAAAAAATATCATAAATATTTGTAAAACATGTGAAATATGCATAAAAAATAAATCAAGATGTCAAGGAAAATTTGGATTAATGTCACAACTGGGACCAGCCACAAAACCATTTGAGATTATGTCAATGGATACTATCGGTGGCTTTGGAGGCTCTAGGTCAACAAAAAAATACCTACACCTTTTAGTTGATCACTACACGAGATATGCATTTATTGCGACTTCAAAAACACAGAATGCAAGTGACTTTATAAAACTTACAAAAAATGTGCTGGAGACAGATGAGATTGGAATAATTCTGACAGATCAATATCCGGGCATCAATTCAAGAGAATTTAAGCAACATTTGCAAGAGAATAATATTAAACTAATTTTTACAGCTGTGAATACACCATTCTCGAACGGCTTGAACGAGAGATTAAATCAAACAGTAGTAAATAAAATAAGGTGCAAAATAAATGAGAAAAATAATAAGAGAACATGGACAACAGTGGCAAGAGAATGTATACAGAAATATAATGAAACAGAACACTCCGTTACAGGCTTTGCACCAAAATATTTACTGGATGGTACGAATGTTAGTATTCTACCAAATGAATTAAAAATAACAGAAAGGGAAGACAAGTGGATGGCTGATAGAAAATTGGCATTAGAGAATACAATAAAATCCCACATGTACAACAAGAAAGTATTTGATAGAAATAGGAAAATTCAAGAGTTTAATATAGGAGACAGTGTATATGTAGAAAATGGAAATAGATTGAATAGAAAGAAATTAGACGAATTAAAAATAGGCCCTTTCAAGATAATAGAGAAAATATCGAACTCCATGTATAGGATTGACACTGGTAACAGAAAAACAGAATCAACTTTATTCCACATAACAAAATTACAACCTGTCACAACAGAGGCTGAAGAAGAAGTAGCGGAAAACGAATATGAAGATAACTTATAGGTATATTGTGTGGATATGTTGTTTAGAATTTTCGCTCTTAAGGGGGGGAGATGTAATGAAATGACATTTCATAAAATTGAGTTTGCCGCGCTTCGCGCGTGTATCAACTTGTCTGTGGTGGAGTGAGTGACGCATTGTGTGCAATGGCGTAATTACGTTGTTTTGATTTGTAAAAAGATAATTTAACGGATAAAGTTGAGGAGGCGATATTAGTGAACTTTAAATGTCGTTTCTTTGTTTTTCAGGTGAGAACTCATAGTTTGTTGTACCTATGTACCTACCTAATATTGTAAAAGTAAACGGGTGTTAAAATAAAACTTTGTTTTTCAGAGAAACCATTTATGTTTAATTGCAAAAATCCTCAACAATATAATCTTATATGTATAAGTGCTACAAAGAGATCCCGGAAGGTAGCCCACTCAGAATAGTCGCCAGAGAAATTTGGTATAGTAATTTTAGGTAGCTGCACCCCTCGTTGATTACCATCGCATGATGAATCTGAACACGATTTCTTAACGTCTGATGTGGTTCTGAATTTTGAGAGACGTTCTTTTAGTTCTGTTTTGTAATCCATATACACTTCTTCTGTTAGGCTGTAAATATCTTTCAAGAAGTATTCAGAGGTTTGGACCACCTTTCCATCAAATTCCGACGTAATTTTCTGATTAGTATCATAAAAAGTTGACCACTCTTTTTCTAAACTTTCCAATCTTGTTTCTATATAACCTTCCGTCACTCTCTCTTTCGGAGATTTTTTAAAGTTCGAATATCCTTTGTTAATTTTTTTGTTTATATTTTCCTGTATTCTTACTAGCGAATCCATTTTCTGTGTGCGCCAAGGCTATTCCAAATTACGGTATAGGTAAATGTGATAGTTTCTAAGTTGGGTTTAAACAAATTATTTTCGAGGTAAAATTCTTCAAAATTTCAGTCAAAAGTCCAGTCTATGTTTCAATTTCTAAGTTATTCGAAAATTCGGCTACGTTCAAGACTCTTCAAAATGTTAAAGTTCAGCCCCCCAATTGTGTAAGAATAACCATTTCATGGCTATCGCAATCGTCAAGAAATTCTGCCATTTGATTGGTTGATTCGCTGTTTACACACAAAACCAATCAACACAGCCAATCAAAGGGCAGAATTCTTGACGATTGCGATAGCCATGAAATGGTTATTCTTACACAATTGGGGGGCTGGTTGCGTTTCAATTTCTAAGTTGAAGTTCATCTATGTCCCAACATTGTTTAAATTTTTTCTATTTATGGTGAAATTTTTCTAAGTTAATGTTATTCGAAAATTCGTCTAAGTCCAAGATTCCTCAAAATATTTCTAAGTGTTTGAAATGTAAAACACTTAGCCAAATTCGGGCATGGATTCCCCGTCTCAACCACTTTTCACTTAAAATTCTACAAGTCCATGCAATTTTTAAAGTTAACTAGTTCACTATCTTAAGGTTCACTTTTGGTTAGATTTTATTACGACATAATGTACTTACAGTTTACCGCGCACTGGTACTCACAAACAACAACAACAACAGGGTCATCTCCGTTTGGTCGATAATCGACCAGACGGGGGTACGGGCCTCGAGGCTTTGCCTCCTTACCCGGGCGGGTCGCTGGGCATCTCTGTGCCCAGGTGTTTGTCTTTTAGCCTTTTCGGCTAGGGCCTGCCATCTTGGCTTGGGCCCTGGTGGTTAGGTGTGTCCGTTGGTAGGTCTCTGCACGACGGCGCTAAGCGTGTCGTCCTGTGCAGAGACGTTATCGGTGTCAAATCCGGTAGTTGTCTCGTCGTCTCGGTCGTCGTCGCCATCGCCTGCGTTGCGCGCTGGTGAGGGCGATCGGAGAAGCTCCCGAGGTAATGGACGCCCGTCCATCGGACGTGGGATGAGTGGAGCAATGCCGTGGAGGTGTTCGCACGGTCCGTTGTCCGCGCGCGCAAACATGCGCCGCGCGAGTGTACGGACGTACTCCTCCACGGAGGGCGTCTTGAGGTCGCGGTGTATAACGTCGTTCCTCACGTACCTCGGAGCTTGGACGATTGTTCGCAGGCATTTGTTTTGCTGGACCTGTAGGCGGCGTCTCTGGTACTCGGAGCAAAGGGAGTACCAGGCTGGTGCCGCGTACGTCAATCGTGAGCGGACATAGGCTCCATAGATCCGGAGCTTGGTCTTCGGTGTGAGGCTCGAGGTGAGGACCTGGCGCAGCATCGACGTAGCCGCACATGCTTGATTAACGACGTGATTAACCATAGAGGTCATGTGCAAGCCAGAGTCGATGCGGCACCCCAAGTAGCGCACCGAAGTCTGCCACTCTATGTCCTGCCCCCGGAGACGGAGTTGACGGTACGGCTGCCGGGCGCCGAACAGGATGGCAGTCGTCTTCCCCACGTTGACTGCCATTCTCCATCTGTCCAGCCACTCCGGCAGCAGGTCCAGCAAACGTTGTAGACGATTGATGGCGACGATTTGGTGGTGCGACGACGCTAGATACGCGCTGTCATCGGCATATAGCGATAACAGCACGTCTTCCTCCCCCTCGCGCAGATGTTTGGCGAGGGTAGGGATGTCGTCCGTGTATACTGCGTATAGGCACGGGGATAGGCAGCTGCCCTGCGGTACTCCTGCAGGTATTGGGCGGGGCTGGGAGTCCTCGCCTTCTACGGACACTCGGAATGATCTGCCCTCCAGGAAGGATGCTACCAGCCGCACTATCGCAGGTGGTAGGTTGGTCGAGAGGAGCTTCGCCAGGAGGCCGGCATGCCACACTCGGTCGAAGGCCTTCTCGATATCGAGGAAGACTCCGACGGTGCAGTATCCTTTGTTCTTCTCGCTGGCGATAAAATTGAGTCCTCTCGCAAGCTGGAGCGTCGTAGAGTGGTAGCTGCGAAAGCCAAATTGTTCGGCCCGCGGTCGTAGGTGCGGGGCAAGCCTTCGCAGCAGTAGGCGCTCGAACAGCTTGGCAATGTGCGGCAGGAGGGTGATGGGTCTGTAGCTTCCTGGAAGGCGGCGGTCTTTTCCCGGTTTGGGGATGGTGATCACCTTCCCCAGTTTCCAAGTGTCCGGGAAATGGGCGGTGCGGAGAATGCCATTGAATAGTCTCGTGAGTGCGACGAGACCTCTTCTGGGCAGCTGCTGGATTGCGGCAATCGGGATTCTGTCGTAGCCTGGCGCCTTCCTTTTGGGGAGTCGGGAGACGGCCTTCCTCAGCTCTAACGGGGATATGAAATCGTCTCCCCGGAGCGGAGGGTTTTGGGACGACAGAAATTCCTCAATTTGGTCCTGGATCTCTGCGTGGTGCCTATACACGGCGTCGTCGTTGGCCGGTGGGTTGGGTGTGAACTGGGTCTCCATATACTCCGCCATGATCTCTGCGCGGTCTTTAGCGGAGTATCTTCGCCTACCCTGGCTGTCCAGCAGAGGGTAGACGGGTGAGTCGGTCCCGGTGAGCGTCTTGCACAGGTGGTAAAGCGTGGTCTCGGACTCGGACGCCGCGTCGATTGTCTTCTCCCAGTCTTCGTCTTCGCGTACTACGAGCGCGAGCGCCACCTCCTGTGCGAGACGGTTGAGATCACTCTTCACTCTCGGGCAGCGAGTCCGCGCCCATAGTTTGCGTAGGGCGCGCTTCTTCTCAAGCTTGTCCCGGAGTGAGCTCGGTAGTAGGTCTCTTTTCCTTGTAGGGGGTCTGGTTGTTGTGGCTTCGGTTTTGGCGTGCTGTATGGCCGATGTTATGGCGAATGCAGCCCGGTCGACGTCAGCTGGGGTCGTGATAGGTCCGGTGAGCTCAAACTCCGACAGCGCGGCCGCGTATTTCTCCCAATTTGTTTTTGTATTAGGCGGTCGCGGGATAGTGAAGTCGCGCTGGAGGTTGAGCGTGACCAATATGGGTAGGTGTTCAGTGTCGAGGTCATACATTGGCTCGACACTGATAGGGTGGTCCAGTCTGTGGTGTAGCACGATGTCCAACACATCTGGTTGGTGGTGATGGGCTGCAGGTATATTGGTCGGCGCGCCCGGTCCCAATACACCATAGTTGTGGCGCTCGCTGTCCTCGAGCAGCATCCTTCCGGCCGCGGAGTTGACGCGTGAGCCCCAAGCTTGGTGTTTCGCGTTTAGGTCCCCCACGACTAGTGTAGGCACTTACGACTCGAGGAGAGTGTGGACATCGGTACCGTGGAAAGGCTCGTTCGGCGGTCGGTAGGCGGCATAGATGTTAAGTTCCTTTTCGCCCGCTTGAACACGCACTCCCTGTGTGCGCAGAGATGTGTAGGGTGTGTGCTCGAGCTCCTCGTGTACTAGATCTCTCCGTACCAGGGCCGCTGTTCCTCTGTAGGCGTAGCCCCGGGGGGAGATCTCGTCGCGCCGGTACACGAAGTAATTGGGTACTCGGAGCTCTATGTGGTCCGCGAGCTTTGTTTCTCCCAGGAGGATGACATGTACGTCCTGCGACTGGGAGAGCTGCGTGAGCTCGCGGACGTGGCCTCTGATGCCGCCTGGATTCCAGTAAAGGATTCTCAGCCGGAATGGAGCCGAATGAGGGGTGTGAGGGCGGCCATTCCTGCTGCGATGGCCGCTGCGATTCCCTGGCCCTGCTGGTAGGTCGTTAGCCCGGTCATTAACGCCTCCATTACAACCCGGACTATGGCTAAAAAGTCCGGGGTGCTCTGTCCTTCCCCTGGTTTATTTGTGTTGTAGGGGCGGGGGGCGGGGCTTGTGTTGGTCGGTGGGCGGAGTCTGTGCCTGGAACCGCCTGTACGGGTACAGGTCGGGAGGCCGTAATGGGTTCCTGCGCAGGTCCAGTAGCATCTCTCATTTGCCTCGGTTGAGGCGTTGAGGCGGCCGCGGGCTCAGCGCGCCTCGGTCGGGCGGTGCGGTTTCGCTTCCTCCTGCGCGGAAGCGGCTGGCCTCTCTCTATGGGTCGGTTGGCCGTCGCGGTCAGAGTGGTAGGACGAGTGTTGTCCTGGGCCATGGTAGCTCCAGTGGTTGGTGCTGCGGTAGGCGCGGACGATGCTGCGGTGGATGCGGGCGGTTCTTGAGCCTGGGGGGGTGGGGCCATTGCGGTGTTCTGTGCGGCAGTGGGAGGCGCTGCGGTCCCGCGCCGCGGCGGCTCTCGTCCCACAGGTGCGCGCGGGGGTGGCGGAGGCACAGCTATGCCTCTCCTCCTCGCTTCGCGCTTGTAATGACTGCATCTGCGGTCATTTGCGGCATGATTTTGGCCGCAGTTTGCGCAGATGGGCGGATCGTCTCGGGACCTTGTGCAGTCTCGGACGGGGTGGGGTCCGGCGCATCGGACCCACCGGAAGGGCCTGTGGCAGTTCACCGAATTGTGTGCGTACAATTGGCACCGGTGACACTGCGGCGGCTTGCTTCCTCCGCGCCAGGCCTCTATAGTTAATTGCGGCATGTAGAGGAGCTCGGTAGTGGCGTAAAGCTCCCGCAACTCTTCTTGTGTCATGTGGGCCAGCCGCACGTAGTACGTGCAGCCGTGCTTTCCCCGGGGCGGCGGGAGCGCTCTCGCCGCTTCGGCTGGGAAGCCGAGTGCGCGGAGCGCGGCGACCACCTCCTCCGTTGGCGTTTCAAGTGGTAGGCCCCGAATCGCCACCTTAGTGGGTATTTCGGCGGCCGGGCTGTAGCAGTGCCATGCCAGGCCGGTGGGGGGGGGGAGTACCTCCTCCAATGATCGACTGTCCGTGCTCGATATGCTGGATGTCCGCGACGAGCAGGATGATTCGGATTTTCGAGACGGGCGGCCAGCAATGCTCAGCTTCACCCGTTTGTCCTCTTGATTGTCAGAAGATCCGGAGGATGACGTGGAGGGACGAGCGCGCTTGGCGATTTCATGACCGAGCGTAGGCTTAGCTACCCCGGACATGATGTGCCGCGGCTCATCGACCTCTTCTTCTTGGGGGTTTGGTGGTGGCGTAGGTCTTGAGGTTGACGCAACGGCTAGAGGTTGTCGTGATGAGACGACGACAGGGAACGGGGTGATCGTCTGATCAATTATATCCCGACGTACTACTGCACGTGGGATCCCCGTCCGTCCTCTTGCACGTGATTTGGTCCTTTGGTGCTTGGGATTGTCCGACATGGTCGGTGTTGCATTCGCTACCCTTAAACAGGGCGACGTGCTCTAACCGCTTGCGACCCAGCCGGGTGAGACCCCGAGGGGAGGCCCAGCTTAGGTGCCGCGTCCGGAGCAGCCGTCGACCCTGTTTGGTGTGGAGGGTTATGGCGTGCTGTTATGTATCCCAGCGGGTTCTTTCCTCAAGAAAGAAGCGCTGGGATGAATGCGATTATTGCCTCGGCTGGGTGCGATGCGTCCTCGCGCGGTTCGACCCGGCCGCTTCCTCAAGCCGCACGAGTGCGGCGAGTACAGCTGTCACCGGGGACCGCGGGGAGCAGGGTACGGAAAGACCGAGACTGAAACGCTATCTATGTCTGGGGGCTCAAGATCCCGGGATCGAGCACACACTGAGAACAATAGTGCACTGCACTATACAGACAAACAACACACACACTTAATCACTACTTGCTGGGTACTTCCACCAGGGGGCGCCACTGTTGTCGCAAACTGCACTGACATTCGGTCTCGAAGAGCCATGAATAAAACCCGTAGTTGGCAGAAGACATTTATTTGGTAAAATTCAATTTAATATACAGTACTGTTCGATCATAAGTAATAACTCGATGTAAAGTCAAACAGCGCCATCTAGTAAGTGAGAAGGTAGTTTTTTTTACAATACTTTATCGTTCACAATTGGACACATGTAAAAAGTTATTTTTGACAAATCACGCAAAAAATCAAAGTGAGACCACAGGCGACAGACTCTCAAACATTTTTTTTTTTTTTTTTTTACTTCATAAAACCGTATAACCGAACACTCTGAGTTCAAGCTTTTTAATTTAACACAGACTTAAATAACATTCATCCAGATTACAGAAATTTAGATAAAAATTGATTTATTTATCAGTTAAACCACCGACAGTTTGTAAAATAGTCTTCTAAAAGGTAAAGGTCGAGATGGCAATCTGGGTGGGAACGCCTCGCACACCCGAACACAGACAGACAGACAGACAACAAAGCGTTCCTATAAGGGTTCCGTTTTTCCTTTTGAGGTACGGAATCCTAAAAATCATGATTTTTAGGGTTCCTCGGCTTCGCCTCGGCCTTCCAATATAGATACTCGGCCATTAATCGCTTTATTTCAGGCCTGGAATGTAATGTACTATTGTGGTATTGATTCAATATACCTATCTAGTGTATGTCAAATCTGCACTGGGCCTACGTGGCGGACTATGGCCTTATCTCCTTCTGAGAGGGAAATCCGTGCTCGGTAGTGAGCCGTCTATGGGTTAGTCACGATATTTTTTAGCTAGATGACCGCGATGATCTCGTCAGTTTGGATTTAGGTTTTTAAAAAGACCTACTGTGGTAATTTTTGTTTTTCCAGGATAAAAAATAGCCTTTGCAAACCAAATTTCTTTAGATAGGCTAATACACCCGAGAGGGAGACCCGTGCTCCGTGGTAAGCCGGCGACGGGTTGACCATGATGGTGTATTTCTATTTTTTTTTTATTTTTTTTATTGCCGCTATAAGAAATAAATAATTAGTTTATTCATTTTAACAATATATTTAGACTTGTGATATTGTAGTAACGCCATCTACACGCTTTACTTTGAACTACTTCGCAACTTACTAGTACTATGAACCAGTGACTTTCTCAACATGGTTCTTAGACATGAAACTAGATGGCGTTGACATGTTATTAATTATATATTTGTCTTACAACGAAAAACACTTATTTTTAACTAACTGATGCCCGTGCTAGATTAGCCTCTGTTTATAGAGACAATAGAGTCAGGAATCAACCTACTGAGAGTCTAGACCTTAGTTCGTTATCAATAAGCTAGGGCGTGGTTGTAGGTAGGAGACAAAATAAAAGATTGTATAAGGAAATAAACTGTTTTATTCAGGGAAAAACTCCCTCCAAATCAAAGTTTATCTTTACCATTACTTATTGCTTTATCATTAAATAATTTATTATTTCCTTTAAGAAAAATCTACCGCCAGTTCGTAAAAAGCATATTATCTACCGAGAGAAAGAACTGGCAAGAAAAAACTCGGTGGTGTCTATTTTGAAATACCAATTACACATTTGAACAATACATAAATCAACATACATAGTACAACAAAAGAAATATAAAATCAACAATTAATAAAATCTTAATTAAGTTTCGCCATGTAAGTACCATAGATTTGCCATTTATAATTCTGTTAATTGTTCTGTCACGTCTGTAGTATTTTTTCTATCATTTGACGTGCCTCTGTTTACAAATAAAATGTCTATGGTTTAGAATTAATTCTTAAGCAAAATCTAAAGAGTTTAGTAGCAATTTCAAGAAATAAATAGCAACTCTAACCATTTATCTTATACCCGCGACTTTGTCCGCATAGATTTAGGTTTCAGAAGTCTCGTAGGAAATCTTTATTATTCTGTTAGGCTAACATGCGCACCACGAGAAAATTTTGTCTACGCATTTACTCGTCTTATTTGTATGAAGAAACACGAGATAATGCGTAGACAAAATTTTCTCGCGGGGCGCATGTTAGGCCATCTGGGATTGAAAGCCTATGTCTGTTTCCGGGATGCAAGGTATCCCTGAATAGTAGGTAGGTACCTGGTTTTATAATAAAAATCACGAACTGTATCCTATGCGTGTGTGACACAGACTGCAATCTACAGACTACAATGTATAGTACGCTACAGGTTGATGTGGCCTGTGTGAATCGGGGAGGGAACGCTCCGCACACCCGCACAGTCCCCGCGCTAACCTGGTGCGGGCGGGCGCGGGTTTGCGGGGCGTCCCCACGCCTTCATAACTACTTATATTCTAATGATTTTACATTGGCACGGGGTTTACGCACATTTTGACACTTTCGAACATGCTTTAAACAAGTGCGAGTCAGGCTCGCGCAATGAGGGTTCCGTACTACATTCGTATTTTTTCGACATTTTGCACGATAATTCAAAAACTATGCGCTGGCCACGCCCCTTTCTTCGTAAACTTCGGCTATTAGTACATTATTTTTTGACACCTCTAGTGCGCAGGCGCAGCGAGCCGTTCAGTGCCGGCACACCGCCCAGCCCGCCATACAGTCGCACCGCGCGCTCGACCAGGTGAGCCCCACACCGCACCGCACACCGCACACCGCACACGAGGGTACTGTGGTGCGGCAGGTCTGCAGATCATGACGCCCGACGGCTCGATGGCGACGGCGCGGCCGTGGCGCCGGCGGGCGCGCAGGCCGCCTACGCCATACAGTCGCACCGCGCGCTCGACCAGGTGAGCCCCACACCGCACCGCACACCGCACACCGCACACGAGGGTACTGTGGTGCGGCAGGTCTGCAGATCATGACGCCCGACGGCTCGATGGCGAAGGCGCGGCCGTGGCGCCGGCGGGCGCGCAGGCCGCTTACGCCATACAGTCGCACCGCGCGCTCGACCAGGTGAGCCCCACACCGCACCGCACACCGCACACCGCACACGAGGGTACTGTGGTGCGGCAGGTCTGCAGATCATGACGCCCGACGGCTCGATGGCGAAGGCGCGGCCGTGGCGCCGGCGGGCGCGCAGGCCGCCTACGCCATACAGTCGCACCGCGCGCTCGACCAGGTGAGCCCCACACCGCACCGCACACCGCACACCGCACACGAGGGTACTGTGGTGCGGCAGGTCTGCAGATCATGACGCCCGACGGCTCGATGGCGACGGCGCGGCCGTGGCGCCGGCGGGCGCGCAGGCCGCCTACGCCATACAGTCGCACCGCGCGCTCGACCAGGTGAGCCCCACACCGCACCGCACACCGCACACCGCACACGAGGGTACTGTGGTGCGGCAGGTCTGCAGATCATGACGCCCGACGGCTCGATGGCGAAGGCGCGGCCGTCGCGCCGGCGGGCGCGCAGGCCGCTTACGCCATACAGTCGCACCGCGCGCTCGACCAGGTGAGCCCCACACCGCACCGCACACCGCACACCGCACACGAGGGTACTGTGGTGCGGCAGGTCTGCAGATCATGACGCCCGACGGCTCGATGGCGACGGCGCGGCCGTGGCGCCGGCGGGCGCGCAGGCCGCCTACGCCATACAGTCGCACCGCGCGCTCGACCAGGTGAGCCCCACACCGCACCGCACACCGCACACCGCACACGAGGGTGTACAGTGTGACCTAAGTAATATCTATATAATAGCCCATAAGTACACATACATATTGTATCTGAATGCATTCATTTAATAAATCAGTCCAAAACCAACGCTCGGGTCGTACGCTCATTTCCAACACCTTGTCCCAACCTTAGATGGCGATCCTGCCATGCGGACTCAAGGACTCAAAATAATTATTGCCATGTAAAATATAACCGGATAAGGCCTCAAACAAAATATAATAATACAAAATGTGAAACTCAAAAGTCGAGAAAGAAGATATATTTATTAATCAAAACGGCAATAAAAACAGCTCCGATATTGAACAATTTCGCTGGCACATTTCTTCAATAAACATAGTTATGATCATCATATGTACAATTTGACTACTGGGAGTACTATACTTAGTATTTAAATTTAACAAGAAATGCCACGAAAACTGGATGATCAGCCAGCTAAGCCAACACGTACTTAGAAGATCTACAGGCGGCGAAAAATGGACAGTGCGGCGTTTGTTTTCAAAGTGTTTTCCGAAGTTTTTCCAAAATAGTGTTTTTTTTATGTGAAGATAAATTTTAAACTAATACCTAAGTGAACATTTAAATTAGAGACTAGTGAAACTAAGGGTTTTTAGACATAATACCAATAATTTGTGATTTTAACGGTGTCCAGATATAAGTTAAGTTAATTTAAATATGGCAAAATTCGAGTTAAAGGTAGCATTACAATTACTGCCAGTCATCGATGACTCTGAAAAGTCTGTGAAGCAATTAATTGACAATATTATAATATACTATGATTCTTTGCTTGCGCATCCCGATTGTAAAAATAATCTTATTCAATTCATATTAAAAAGTAGACTGTCACAAAATGCTAAATTACAATTACAGTCAAACTACACAGCCATCGATGATTTGGTTAGCGATATGCGGCGTGTGTTACTGCCACAAAAATTGCCTATAGCTATTCAAAATAAGATACAACAGCTAAAACAAAATAATAAATCTATAGAAGATTACGCGAAAGAAATGTCTGAACTTTTTGTTGACCTGACAATATCGTAGGCAAAAGGTGATTCAAATACATATGCGGTACTTAAGCCGTTAAATGAAAAATTCGTCACAAAAAAATTTGCCGACGGGTTACGAAATAGAACACTTAGCACAGTAATTACAGCCCGGAACTACGACTCGCTAAAGGATGCGATTCAGGGTGCCCTTGATGAAGAAATCTCGAACCCTTCCCCTTTAACAGGTGATTTATTAACCATGAAGCATCGACCATACTATCGGTCTAGGAATTTTAATAATCACACAGGTAGATGGAATACAGGTAAGTATACAGGTTCAAGGCCATTATATTATGTACCAGGCACAGGACGAGCATCAGTGCATCAGGCTCCAGCACACTATTATTCTTCTTCGAGAGGAAAACAGAACGGCGCTCGTGGGATAACACGAGGTCGCGGAGGTAAGTTTAGTAATAATACCTATTATGGAAATCGAGAGAGTAGAATTAATCGAGCTGTAAATGTTTTGACCCAATCGGAACCAAAAACATCTTCCGAAAACCAAAATCAGTTTTTTCGAGACTAAAAATGTTATATTAACCTTAAACAATAATATAAAGTACGTAGAATTATATTTGAACAATAGAAGATGTTACTGGTTATTAGATACGGGAGCCAGCATATCAGCGGTAAATAATGAAACAATAACATGTAATAATACACCTCTGTGCGAAAGCCGTATTCTAATCAACGGCGTGGGAGGTCAGATTCAAGCGAAAGGCTCTGTTTATTTGACACTATCTGATCCAAGCGGTATACAATTACCGCATGAGTTCTATGTATTCGATTCTTTACCGTGTACGGCTAATGGAATTTTAGGTTTAGATTTTCTTTCTTTATACGGAGCTCATATTGATTTAGAAAAATGCATTTTAACATTGAACTATAATGGAATAAAACATGTATTACCATTGTTAAATAATATTAAAGTTGAGAAACCCAACTTTTTGACTATACCTGCTAGGTCTGAATCTACTCACTACATTAGTACTAGTATGACTGAAGAATGCGTAGTCTGCGCATCCGAATTAAAAGACGGAATTTTTATAGCGAACATGCTAGTAACACCTAAGGACGGGAATATACCAATACGAGTTTTGAATACTACCGAAACCGATTTTTATTTACAGGATATAAAGCCTATTGTACACAAGGCCAGTGATTATGATATTTGTTTGTTTGAAAATCCCTGTAGAGACTCAGATAGAGTGAAACATTTATTTAAATTATTAAATTTAAAGCACTTAAATTTAGAAGAACAAGCTAGCATTGAAAATATATGTGCAAAATATAACGACATATTTTACCTTGAAGGTGACCAATTTACCACTACTAAGCTTTATAAGCACTCTATTTCTTTAAAACCCAATACGACACCGGTGTATTCCAAGCCTTATAGACTTCCGCATTCACAAAAGAATGAAATGGATAAACAAATCGATAAGATGCTTAAACAAGGCATAATAGAACCATGTAACAGTGAATGGTCTAGTCCTGTTCTATTAGTTCCGAAAAAATCGAACTCTAATACGGAGAAAAAATGGAGATTAGTTATTGACTATAGAAAATTAAATAATTGTATTATTGATGACAAATTTCCCCTACCGAATATAACAGACATATTAGACTCATTATCAGGTTGTATATACTTTACCCACTTAGATTTATATCAAGGTTTTTATAATGTTGAGCTGGATCCAGCTAGTAGAAAATACACAGCTTTTAGTTCAGGCCAATATCAAATGACCAGAATGCCTATGGGCCTTAAAACAAGCCCAAGTTCGTTTTCACGAATGATGAATATGGCAATGGCCGGTTTGTCCTATGAAAAATGTCTCTGTTACCTCGATGATTTAATTATTTTTGGACGAAATTTGTCAGAACTTAAAATTAAATCCAGCAAAATGTGATTTTCTCAAAAAGGAATTATTTTATTTGGGACACGTAGTGTCAGGCGATGGCATCGTACCCGACCCTCAAAAAATTAATGTCATAAAAAACTACCCCATCCCAAAAAATGCTGACGAGGTGAGACGATTCGTCGCATTAGCTAGTTATTATAGAAAGTTTATACCTAATTTTGCCGAAAAGGCTTACAACTTAAATCTTTTATGCAGAAAAAAGGTTCAATTTATATGGGATAGTAATTGCCAAAAATCTTTCGATATTTTAAAGGAATGTATGATAACACCACCAGTTCTACAGTACCCTAATTTTTCGAAAAGCAATCAGTTCATTGTTCACACAGACGCATCAGGTTACGCGATAGGTGCAATTTTATCAAATTCGGATGGACGTCCAGTTGCTTACGCAAGTAGAAGTCTTAACAAAGCTGAACAGAATTACCCGACTATTGAAAAAGAGCTTTTAGCTGTGGTCTGGGCAGTAAAATATTTTAGACCTTACTTGTACGGTCGTACTTTTAAAATTCTTACCGACCACAAACCTTTAATTTATTTATTTAGCATGAAGGACCCTTCGAGTAGGTTGCTTAAATTTAGATTGACTTTGGAAGAGTATGATTATTTGATAGAGTATGTGAAAGGTAAAGACAATGTGGCTGCAGACGCATTATCTCGAGTGATTATGAGTTCTAAAGATTTGAAAGAGATGAGTGATAGTGTATGTGTGATGACGCGTGCACAAAGAAAACGGTTAGATACAAGTGCTTCTTCGGATGATATGATCTCTACCGACGACAGGTCTGATCAGCCAATAGTCGTAGACACTCATATTAAACCAAAGAATGCAGTTGAATTAAGGTTCATAGACGGGAAAATTTTAAAGAAAATACGTCAAGAAAATAAAATTAATTGTGAAAATAATATTTTTTCATATGATAGTAGTCAAATGACGATATATATAAACCCTGCTTCTCAATCGCAATTGACGCGAGCCGCATTTGTGAGAGAGCTAGGTGAATTTTGTGAACGAATAAATATAAAAGAAGTATATTTTATAAAAAATAATAACAATAATATATTTGTTAAGAAGTTAGTAGAGGAGATAAAAAATACAACTGAATGGAAAGGACCTCGTTTATGTATTTTAGAGGACGTTAATAGAGTAGATAATATAGATGACAGAAAAGTTATATTAAACGACTTTCATCTTTTGCCCACAAGTGGCCACGCGGGCTTCAGACGAATGTTAAATAACATAAAGAAATATTATTTCTGGCCAGGACTGGAAAAAGACATAATTAATTTTGTGAAAAAATGTCCTAAGTGCCAAAAACAAAAATATACCACTACGGTGAAAGAACCTATGGTAATTACTTCAACAGCTCATTCAGCTTTTGAAAAAATATTTTTAGATATAGTTGGACCCTTAGATAGAGATTATAATAATTATACGTATATTCTTACGCTACAATGCGAATTAACAAAATACGTATGCGCATTTCCACTCATTACAAAAACAGCCACAGAAGTAGCGCGTGTGTTTGTAAATAATTTTATCCTTGTTCATGGAACACCAGCGATTGTGGGAACAGATCGAGGATCTGAATTTTTATCGGAAACTTTTAAAGAAGTTTGTAAATTGCTCAGTATTTCTCAATTAAATTCAACGGCATACCACCATGAAAGTATAGGCGCTTTAGAGAACTCGCATAAGAGCTTAGGAAGTTTTCTAAGAATACAGACAGAAGGTAGACCAGATTTGTGGAGTACATGGCTTCCTTTTTGGTGTTTTGCATATAACACAACTGTACATTCATCAACAAAATTTACACCTTTTGAATTAGTGTATGGGAAAAAATGTATCCTACCAAGCAATCTTTCAACGAAGATAGAACCTCTATACAATCATGATAACTATCCTCAAGAGTTGAGATATCGCTTGCAAGTTTCACAAACAGAAGCGCGTAATAATTTAATAAATAGTAAATTTAGACAAAAAACTAGATACGATAAATATGTTAATCCTATAAAATATAAGCCTAACGATTTAATTTTAATTAAAAATGAAACAGGCAATAAACTGTCAGATTTATATTTAGGACCATATAAGGTAATTGAAGACTTGTCACCTAATGTAAAAATAGAATATACTAATGGAAAAATAGATATTATTCATAAGAACAGAACAAAACTATATTTTACTGATTAACTGTAATATGAATAAGAAAAAAAATGAGAATATTGTAATTAGATGTAAGAAGTATATTGTTCTACTACGATTTCATTATTTGTACTTTTTATAATTTGTATTGTACCTACTTTGTGTTTAGCTATTAAGAAAAAATTATGTAATAAAAATTATTAATAATTTTTTTACCACCCCATGGGAGGTGTACAGTGTGACCTAAGTAATATCTATATAATAGCCCATAAGTACACATACATATTGTATCTGAATGCATTCATTTAATAAATCAGTCCAAAACCAACGCTCGGGTCGTACGCTCATTTCCAACACCTTGTCCCAACCTTAGAAGGGTACTGTGGTGCGGCAGGTCTGCAGATCATGACGCCCGACGGCTCGATGGCGACGGCGCGGCCGTGGCGCCGGCGGGCGCGCAGGCCGCCTACGCCATACAGTCGCACCGCGCGCTCGACCAGGTGAGCCCCACACCGCACCGCACACCGCACACGAGGGTACTGTGGTGCGGCAGGTCTGCAGATCATGACGCCCGACGGCTCGATGGCGACGGCGCGGCCGTGGCGCCGGCGGGCGCGCAGGCCGCCTACGCCATACAGTCGCACCGCGCGCTCGACCAGGTGAGCCCCACACCGCACCGCACACCGCACACGAGGGTACTGTGGTGCGGCAGGTCTGCAGATCATGACGCCCGACGGCTCGATGGCGACGGCGCGGCCGTGGCGCCGGCGGGCGCGCAGGCCGCCTACGCCATACAGTCGCACCGCGCGCTCGACCAGGTGAGCCCCACACCGCACCGCACACCGCACACGAGGGTACTGTGGTGCGGCAGGTCTGCAGATCATGACGCCCGACGGCTCGATGGCGACGGCGCGGCCGTGGCGCCGGCGGGCGCGCAGGCCGCCTACGCCATACAGTCGCACCGCGCGCTCGACCAGGTGAGCCCCACACCGCACACCGCACACGAGGGTACTGTGGTGCGGCAGGTCTGCAGATCATGACGCCCGACGGCTCGATGGCGACGGCGCGGCCGTGGCGCCGGCGGGCGCGCAGGCCGCTTACGCCATACAGTCGCACCGCGCGCTCGACCAGGTGAGCCCCACACCGCACCGCACACCGCACACCGCACACGAGGGTACTGTGGTGCGGCAGGTCTGCAGATCATGACGCCCGACGGCTCGATGGCGACGGCGCGGCCGTGGCGCCGGCGGGCGCGCAGGCCGCCTACGCCATACAGTCGCACCGCGCGCTCGACCAGGTGAGCCCCACACCGCACCGCACACCGCACACCGCACACGAGGGTACTGTGGTGCGGCAGGTCTGCAGATCATGACGCCCGACGGCTCGATGGCGACGGCGCGGCCGTGGCGCCGGCGGGCGCGCAGGCCGCCTACGCCATACAGTCGCACCGCGCGCTCGACCAGGTGAGCCCCACACCGCACCGCACACCGCACACCGCACACGAGGGTACTGTGGTGCGGCAGGTCTGCAGATCATGACGCCCGACGGCTCGATGGCGACGGCGCGGCCGTGGCGCCGGCGGGCGCGCAGGCCGCCTACGCCATACAGTCGCACCGCGCGCTCGACCAGGTGAGCCCCACACCGCACACCGCACGCGAGGGTACTGTGGTGCGGCAGGTCTGCAGATCATGACGCCCGACGGCTCGATGGCGACGGCGCGGCCGTGGCGCCGGCGGGCGCGCAGGCCGCCTACGCCATACAGTCGCACCGCGCGCTCGACCAGGTGAGCCCCACACCGCACCGCACACCGCACACCGCACACGAGGGTACTGTGGTGCGGCAGGTCTGCAGATCATGACGCCCGACGGCTCGATGGCGACGGCGCGGCCGTGGCGCCGGCGGGCGCGCAGGCCGCCTACGCCATACAGTCGCACCGCGCGCTCGACCAGGTGAGCCCCACACCGCACCGCACACCGCACACCGCACACGAGGGTACTGTGGTGCGGCAGGTCTGCAGATCATGACGCCCGACGGCTCGATGGCGACGGCGCGGCCGTGGCGCCGGCGGGCGCGCAGGCCGCCTACGCCATACAGTCGCACCGCGCGCTCGACCAGGTGAGCCCCACACCGCACCGCACACCGCACACCGCACACGAGGGTACTGTGGTGCGGCAGGTCTGCAGATCATGACGCCCGACGGCTCGATGGCGACGGCGCGGCCGTGGCGCCGGCGGGCGCGCAGGCCGCCTACGCCATACAGTCGCACCGCGCGCTCGACCAGGTGAGCCCCACACCGCACCGCACACCGCACACCGCACACGAGGGTACTGTGGTGCGGCAGGTCTGCAGATCATGACGCCCGACGGCCCGATGGCGACGGCGCGGCCGTGGCGCCGGCGGGCGCGCAGGCCGCCTACGCCATACAGTCGCACCGCGCGCTCGACCAGGTGAGCCCCACACCGCACCGCACACCGCACACGAGGGTACTGTGGTGCGGCAGGTCTGCAGATCATGACGCCCGACGGCTCGATGGCGACGGCGCGGCCGTGGCGCCGGCGGGCGCGCAGGCCGCCTACGCCATACAGTCGCACCGCGCGCTCGACCAGGTGAGCCCCACACCGCACCGCACACCGCACACCGCACACGAGGGTACTGTGGTGCGGCAGGTCTGCAGATCATGACGCCCGACGGCTCGATGGCGACGGCGCGGCCGTGGCGCCGGCGGGCGCGCAGGCCGCCTACGCCATACAGTCGCACCGCGCGCTCGACCAGGTGAGCCCCACACCGCACCGCACACCGCACACGAGGGTACTGTGGTGCGGCAGGTCTGCAGATCATGACGCCCGACGGCTCGATGGCGACGGCGCGGCCGTGGCGCCGGCGGGCGCGCAGGCCGCCTACGCCATACAGTCGCACCGCGCGCTCGACCAGGTGAGCCCCACACCGCACCGCACACCGCACACCGCACACGAGGGTACTGTGGTGCGGCAGGTCTGCAGATCATGACGCCCGACGGCTCGATGGCGACGGCGCGGCCGTGGCGCCGGCGGGCGCGCAGGCCGCCTACGCCATACAGTCGCACCGCGCGCTCGACCAGGTGAGCCCCACACCGCACCCCACACCGCACACCGCACACGAGGGTACTGTGGTGCGGCAGGTCTGCAGATCATGACGCCCGACGGCTCGATGGCGACGGCGCGGCCGTGGCGCCGGCGGGCGCGCAGGCCGCCTACGCCATACAGTCGCACCGCGCGCTCGACCAGGTGAGCCCCACACCGCACCGCACACCGCACACGAGGGTACTGTGGTGCGGCAGGTCTGCAGATCATGACGCCCGACGGCTCGATGGCGACGGCGCGGCCGTGGCGCCGGCGGGCGCGCAGGCCGCCTACGCCATACAGTCGCACCGCGCGCTCGACCAGGTGAGCCCCACACCGCACCGCACACCGCACACCGCACACGAGGGTACTGTGGTGCGGCAGGTCTGCAGATCATGACGCCCGACGGCTCGATGGCGACGGCGCGGCCGTGGCGCCGGCGGGCGCGCAGGCCGCCTACGCCATACAGTCGCACCGCGCGCTCGACCAGGTGAGCCCCACACCGCACCGCACACCGCACACGAGGGTACTGTGGTGCGGCAGGTCTGCAGATCATGACGCCCGACGGCTCGATGGCGACGGCGCGGCCGTGGCGCCGGCGGGCGCGCAGGCCGCCTACGCCATACAGTCGCACCGCGCGCTCGACCAGGTGAGCCCCACACCGCACCGCACACCGCACACCGCACACGAGGGTACTGTGGTGCGGCAGGTCTGCAGATCAAGACGCCCGACGGCTCGATGGCGACGGCGCGGCCGTGGCGCCGGCGGGCGCGCAGGCCGCCTACGCCATACAGTCGCACCGCGCGCTCGACCAGGTGAGCCCCACACCGCACACCGCACACGAGGGTACTGTGGTGCGGCAGGTCTGCAGATCATGACGCCCGACGGCTCGATGGCGACGGCGCGGCCGTGGCGCCGGCGGGCGCGCAGGCCGCCTACGCCATACAGTCGCACCGCGCGCTCGACCAGGTGAGCCCCACACCGCACCGCACACCGCACACCGCACACGAGGGTACTGTGGTGCGGCAGGTCTGCAGATCATGACGCCCGACGGCTCGATGGCGACGGCGCGGCCGTGGCGCCGGCGGGCGCGCAGGCCGCCTACGCCATACAGTCGCACCGCGCGCTCGACCAGGTGAGCCCCACACCGCACCGCACACCGCACACCGCACACGAGGGTACTGTGGTGCGGCAGGTCTGCAGATCATGACGCCCGACGGCTCGATGGCGACGGCGCGGCCGTGGCGCCGGCGGGCGCGCAGGCCGCCTACGCCATACAGTCGCACCGCGCGCTCGACCAGGTGAGCCCCACACCGCACACCGCACGCGAGGGTACTGTGGTGCGGCAGGTCTGCAGATCATGACGCCCGACGGCTCGATGGCGACGGCGCGGCCGTGGCGCCGGCGGGCGCGCAGGCCGCTTACGCCATACAGTCGCACCGCGCGCTCGACCAGGTGAGCCCCACACCGCACCGCACACCGCACACCGCACACGAGGGTACTGTGGTGCGGCAGGTCTGCAGATCATGACGCCCGACGACGGCTCGATGGCGACGGCGCGGCCGTGGCGCCGGCGGGCGCGCAGGCCGCCTACGCCATACAGTCGCACCGCGCGCTCGACCAGGTGAGCCCCACACCGCACCGCACACCGCACACCGCACACGAGGGTACTGTGGTGCGGCAGGTCTGCAGATCATGACGCCCGACGGCTCGATGGCGACGGCGCGGCCGTGGCGCCGGCGGGCGCGCAGGCCGCCTACGCCATACAGTCGCACCGCGCGCTCGACCAGGTGAGCCCCACACCGCACCGCACACCGCACACGAGGGTACTGTGGTGCGGCAGGTCTGCAGATCATGACGCCCGACGGCTCGATGGCGACGGCGCGGCCGTGGCGCCGGCGGGCGCGCAGGCCGCCTACGCCATACAGTCGCACCGCGCGCTCGACCAGGTGAGCCCCACACCGCACCGCACACCGCACACCGCACACGAGGGTACTGTGGTGCGGCAGGTCTGCAGATCAAGACGCCCGACGGCTCGATGGCGACGGCGCGGCCGTGGCGCCGGCGGGCGCGCAGGCCGCCTACGCCATACAGTCGCACCGCGCGCTCGACCAGGTGAGCCCCACACCGCACCGCACACCGCACACCGCACACGAGGGTACTGTGGTGCGGCAGGTCTGCAGATCAAGACGCCCGACGGCTCGATGGCGACGGCGCGGCCGTGGCGCCGGCGGGCGCGCAGGCCGCCTACGCCATACAGTCGCACCGCGCGCTCGACCAGGTGAGCCCCACACCGCACACCGCACACGAGGGTACTGTGGTGCGGCAGGTCTGCAGATCATGACGCCCGACGGCTCGATGGCGACGGCGCGGCCGTGGCGCCGGCGGGCGCGCAGGCCGCCTACGCCATACAGTCGCACCGCGCGCTCGACCAGGTGAGCCCCACACCGCACCGCACACCGCACACCGCACACGAGGGTACTGTGGTGCGGCAGGTCTGCAGATCATGACGCCCGACGGCTCGATGGCGACGGCGCGGCCGTGGCGCCGGCGGGCGCGCAGGCCGCCTACGCCATACAGTCGCACCGCGCGCTCGACCAGGTGAGCCCCACACCGCACACCGCACGCGAGGGTACTGTGGTGCGGCAGGTCTGCAGATCATGACGCCCGACGGCTCGATGGCGACGGCGCGGCCGTGGCGCCGGCGGGCGCGCAGGCCGCTTACGCCATACAGTCGCACCGCGCGCTCGACCAGGTGAGCCCCACACCGCACCGCACACCGCACACCGCACACGAGGGTACTGTGGTGCGGCAGGTCTGCAGATCATGACGCCCGACGACGGCTCGATGGCGACGGCGCGGCCGTGGCGCCGGCGGGCGCGCAGGCCGCCTACGCCATACAGTCGCACCGCGCGCTCGACCAGGTGAGCCCCACACCGCACCGCACACCGCACACCGCACACGAGGGTACTGTGGTGCGGCAGGTCTGCAGATCATGACGCCCGACGGCTCGATGGCGACGGCGCGGCCGTGGCGCCGGCGGGCGCGCAGGCCGCCTACGCCATACAGTCGCACCGCGCGCTCGACCAGGTGAGCCCCACACCGCACCGCACACCGCACACGAGGGTACTGTGGTGCGGCAGGTCTGCAGATCATGACGCCCGACGGCTCGATGGCGACGGCGCGGCCGTGGCGCCGGCGGGCGCGCAGGCCGCCTACGCCATACAGTCGCACCGCGCGCTCGACCAGGTGAGCCCCACACCGCACCGCACACCGCACACCGCACACGAGGGTACTGTGGTGCGGCAGGTCTGCAGATCATGACGCCCGACGGCTCGATGGCGACGGCGCGGCCGTGGCGCCGGCGGGCGCGCAGGCCGCCTACGCCATACAGTCGCACCGCGCGCTCGACCAGGTGAGCCCCACACCGCACCGCACATCGCACACCGCACACGAGGGTACTGTGGTGCGGCAGGTCTGCAGATCATGACGCCCGACGGCTCGATGGCGACGGCGCGGCCGTGGCGCCGGCGGGCGCGCAGGCCGCCTACGCCATACAGTCGCACCGCGCGCTCGACCAGGTGAGCCCCACACCGCACCGCACACCGCACACCGCACACGAGGGTACTGTGGTGCGGCAGGTCTGCAGATCATGACGCCCGACGGCCCGATGGCGACGGCGCGGCCGTGGCGCCGGCGGGCGCGCAGGCCGCCTACGCCATACAGTCGCACCGCGCGCTCGACCAGGTGAGCCCCACACCGCACACGAGGGTACTGTGGTGCGGCAGGTCTGCAGATCATGACGCCCGACGGCTCGATGGCGACGGCGCGGCCGTGGCGCCGGCGGGCGCGCAGGCCGCCTACGCCATACAGTCGCACCGCGCGCTCGACCAGGTGAGCCCCACACCGCACACGAGGGTACTGTGGTGCGGCAGGTCTGCAGATCATGACGCCCGACGGCTCGATGGCGACGGCGCGGCCGTGGCGCCGGCGGGCGCGCAGGCCGCCTACGCCATACAGTCGCACCGCGCGCTCGACCAGGTGAGCCCCACACCGCACACGAGGGTACTGTGGTGCGGCAGGTCTGCAGATCATGACGCCCGACGGCTCGATGGCGACGGCGCGGCCGTGGCGCCGGCGGGCGCGCAGGCCGCCTACGCCATACAGTCGCACCGCGCGCTCGACCAGGTGAGCCCCACACCGCACCGCACACCGCACACCGCACACGAGGGTACTGTGGTGCGGCAGGTCTGCAGATCATGACGCCCGACGGCTCGATGGCGACGGCGCGGCCGTGGCGCCGGCGGGCGCGCAGGCCGCAGGCTCATGGTGGGCTCATGTTGAATAAAACCCGTAGTTGGCAGAAGACATTTATTTAAGAAAGAAAGAAAGAGCAACTCCATCATGGTGTTCTTATCGTTCACTCCTATCCATCGTGGGATTTTAAATCCAGTAAGTGCTGTAAGCTCATTGCGGTAATTAATCCAATCTTTAAGTAGATTAGGTGGTAGTTCTTCGTCCCAGCCTATCCCTGCCAGCCATAACCTTTGGATCATAATTTTTGCTTTGACGATTGCTGGTGCTATCCAACCCATAGGATCGAATAGTTTAGCGATATCCGAAACGACCTTTCTTTTTGTTACGGGTTTGTTGACTGCTGGCAGCTGAACAGAGTACTTGAAGTCATCGGTACGACGGTTCCAGGTAAGTCCCAGTATCTTGATTGTTTCATCAGTCTTTAACGTCAGGTCATTTTTTGTTGACTTGTTCCCTTGGTTAATTTCATCTGAAAGCTCATCATTATTACTAGACCACTTTTGAAGTTCAAATCCTCCTTTGTTCAGTATTTTGCTTATCTCAACAAATAGTTGCTTGCCTTCGGCCACTGACTGGCACCCGGTAAGGAGGTCATCCATGTAAAAGTCCTTTAAGATTTTTTCAGTGGCCATCGGAAAGTCCTTTCCTTCATCGTAGGCGGTCTGATGCAGCGACCTGACCGCCAAATAAGGAGCCGATGCCGTTCCGAACGTTACACGTGTTAGACGCAGATGTTGAAGGTCTTCGTCAGTTCGTGTCCGCCACACCAGCCGTTGAAAATCGATAGCCTCGTCTGCCACCCTGATCTGGCGGTACATTTTAACAATGTCGGCCACCATGCATATGGGATGTATTCTCCACTTCATGATGATATGACGAAGCTCAGCCTGCAGAGTAGGACCTACCATAAGATCATTGTTATGGGATGCTCCATTGTTATCCCGACAAGATGCGTCAAACACTACCCTCACCTTGCTTGTGGTTTTATCGGCTCTAATTACGGCGTGATGAGGTAAGTAAACACTGCCAGGTTTATCAATCTGTTCTGGATGTATCACCTCCATGTGACCAAGGGTTAAATACTCGGAAATTACATCAGAATATTGCGTTTTTAAATTGGGTGATTTAAGTAAACGTTTCTCTAGCATAAGAAACCTCGTGATTGCTATCTCTCGTGAATTGCCGTACTTGCAGCTTGGATCCTCTTCTTTAAAAGGTAACTGCACAATGTATCGACCTTCAGAGTCTCTGGTAGTTGTTTCTTGAAAAAAATCTTCACATCGTTGTTCCTCGACCGTGCGATGGTTTTTACTAAGAGTAAAGTTGTCAGATTCAAGTTCCCAAAATTTCTTGAGATTAAACTCTTCATCATTATTTTGAGCATGCATAGCAATGATAGTTGTATAGCAATTTAATGTATCCCTTGTTTCACTTTCCTCACTTACCTGTCCAGACAAAATCCAGCCGAGTTTCGTATTTTGCGCGATTGGTGTCCCTGGAGGTCCTCGAATCAACCCCTCCACTAAAATATGACAGTAGACGTCGGCGCCAAGCAAAGTGTCAATTTTGCTCGGTATGTTAAAGTTGGGATCAGCAAGCTTCATTTTCGGCAAGTTTGGCCACAAGTGAGCTACAAATTTCCTATCAGGTATGAATGAAGTTTGCTTGTTGAGAACATGTGCCTTAACACGAATGGTAAATGTTGGATCCTGGAGAGATTGCAACTTTAGATAAACCACGTATTTAGAATCAAGTGATGCGTTGCCCACTCCAGTTATGACACTGTTGGCTTTGACTTTCTTTAGGTCCAAAAGCCTGACTGCAGACTCCGTTATAAACGAAGCTTGTGATCCTTGGTCAACTAAGGCCCTCAGTGTCATAGTAGACCCAGTGTTTGTTTCAGCTTTCAATAAGGCTGTTGCTAACAAAACCTGACTTTTTGTATTAGAACAGCAAGTGGTAATATTTTCTATTGTTGTCTCACCTTGTTCTGTTGTGCTGTTCGTACCAATGTCGTTACTATCCACTGATTGATTGTTAACGCCTGGATTCTGAGTTGACAGGTTAGAACCGTGAATCTGTGAGTGATGTTTTCCCTTGCAGTATCTGCACCGAGTGGGTAGCCGGCATGAGGATACTAAATGATTTTTCCCTAAGCAGTTAAAACATAAACGGGTACTTTGAACAAAATTACGACGTGTTGTTAGATCTGTTTTGGAAAAGTCATTACAATTCCCTAACTTATGATCGGTGCCAGAACAATAAATACAAGAAATCGACTGGTTGTTATCAAAACTGGTAGATACATGATGTGACTGAGAACCCTTTACTACTTTAGTGCCTAAAAATTCAAGTGATCGAAATCTATGTTCTAAAAACTCTAAAAACTGTTTTAATGTAGGCAATTCATCGGTGAAACTACAAGCCTTTGCTTCCCATTGTTTACGGGACTCAGTGTCTAGTTTTAATGATAAGATATAAATGACTATGATATCCCAGTTTTCAACATTAATGCCTATATTTACTAGAGCATTTAAACATTCGCTAGTAGTATCTAAAAGTTCCTTTATAGCTTTCGATGATTCAAAAGTAATGTTCTTTTGGCTAAAAAATCGTTTAAAAATACAGTTAGTTATGAATCTCTTATTATTATATCTACGTTCTAAATATTCCAACATGTTGTGTAGTTCTCGTTTGTAATCGCTAGATGCCGAAGCAGCTGTTCAGCTTCACCGGTTAGGTAGCTCTTAAGATAGTGAAGTTTCTGCACGTTCAGGAGCGATTCATTGTTATGTATAAGTGCTACAAAGAGATCCCGGAAGGTAGCCCACTCAGAATAGTCGCCAGAGAAATTTGGTATAGTAATTTTAGGTAGCTGCACCCCTCGTTGATTACCATCGCATGATGAATCTGAACACGATTTCTTAACGTCTGATGTGGTTCTGAATTTTGAGAGACGTTCTTTTAGTTCTGTTTTGTAATCCATATACACTTCTTCTGTTAGGCTGTAAATATCTTTCAAGAAGTATTCAGAGGTTTGGACCACCTTTCCATCAAATTCCGACGTAATTTTCTGATTAGTATCATAAAAAGTTGACCACTCTTTTTCTAAACTTTCCAATCTTGTTTCTATATAACCTTCCGTCACTCTCTCTTTCGGAGATTTTTTAAAGTTCGAATATCCTTTGTTAATTTTTTTGTTTATATTTTCCTGTATTCTTACTAGCGAATCCATTTTCTGTGTGCGCCAAGGCTATTCCAAATTACGGTATAGGTAAATGTGATAGTTTCTAAGTTGGGTTTAAACAAATTATTTTCGAGGTAAAATTCTTCAAAATTTCAGTCAAAAGTCCAGTCTATGTTTCAATTTCTAAGTTATTCGAAAATTCGGCTACGTTCAAGACTCTTCAAAATGTTAAAGTTCAGCCCCCCAATTGTGTAAGAATAACCATTTCATGGCTATCGCAATCGTCAAGAAATTCTGCCATTTGATTGGTTGATTCGCTGTTTACATTTTATCACAGCCAATCAAAGGGCAGAATTCTTGACGATTGCGATAGCCATGAAATGGTTATTCTTACACAATTGGGGGGCTGGTTGCGTTTCAATTTCTAAGTTGAAGTTCATCTATGTCCCAACATTGTTTAAATTTTTTCTATTTATGGTGAAATTTTTCTAAGTTAATGTTATTCGAAAATTCGTCTAAGTCCAAGATTCCTCAAAATATTTCTAAGTGTTTGAAATGTAAAACACTTAGCCAAATTCGGGCATGGATTCCCCGTCTCAACCACTTTTCACTTAAAATTCTACAAGTCCATGCAATTTTTAAAGTTAACTAGTTCACTATCTTAAGGTTCACTTTTGGTTAGATTTTATATTAATGTAAGAGAAACTCGTATCACATCTGCATTACATTTATTTCCCAAAATAATCAAACTACTGTTACAACATTTTATTAAGGTTTTTGACAAGAGTATATTATAATAACTACGTTTTTGGTATCTTCTATTAATCTATGGTCAGGTTTGTTGAAAAGGGACATAGACTATAAAGTATGCATTGCTACCTATATTTTAACACTCCCCTTCAATGCTTACTTTATTAAATATTTAGGTATCTTTAATAATCACATATGTACATATCGGATGGACATATACCACACATACATGAAAATTTATGTAACAAATCTTTACACAATGCTTTTGTAAACATATCAGCCACCTGATCTTGAGTTTTTACATATTTCAAACAAATTCTACCTTTATTAACAAGTTCCCTTATATAATGATACCTTATATCTATATGTTTCAGCCGTTTTACACATGTGGTGCTTGCAACTGTTATGGCAGACTGATTATCACAATACATTGTTATCTTATCAGTATGAATATCAAAGTCCTGACACAAGTTTTGCAACCAGCATGCTTCGCTTGCTGCCATGCTTAACGCTATGTATTCTGATTCTGTAGAAGAGAGACTTACTGAACTTTGTTTCTTAGAACACCATGATATTAAGCAATTTGAATACATAAAACAATAACCGGTAGTGGATTTTCTATCTTGCAAGTCTCCTCCCCAGTCAGCATCACAGTACCCTATCAATGACACATCATTACATTTATATACTAACTTATAATTTAAAGTATATTTTACATATCTCAAGACACGCCTTAAAGCACTTAAAAGGGCATCACTTGCACAATTTTGGAACCTAGAAAGTATAGAAATTGATATACATAGATCTGGCCTGGTTCCTAAGACTGCATACATTAAACTACCTATTATCTGTCTACACTGATTTTCAATAGTTTTATCACCACACTCTTTATTTTCCAATATTTTTGAATTAAAGTTTTGATCAATGGGGGTTGATATTGGTTTACAATCCTGCATGTTAAATTTTCTTAATACACTTTCTAAATAACGTTTTTGATTTAATTCGGTAATACCTGAGTCTAAATTTTGCTTAACATTAATACCTAGAAAGTCTGACACTAAACCTAAGTCTTTCATGCTAAATTCTTTACTTAACAATAACTTAAAATCCGATATTTGTTTTTCATTACTTCCAAAAATCAACAAATCATCTACATACAGAAGAACATACATTTTATCTTTGCTATCACACTTTGTATATAAGCATGAGTCACACTGTGATCTCTTAAATCCTATTTTAGTAATAATTGAATTAAATTTTTCATTCCAACTTTTAGGTGACTTTTTAAGGCCATATAAAGACTTATTTAGCTTAACAATGTTTTTATCCCCACTGAAAGCCCCATCAGGTAACTTAATAAACACTTTATCATCAATTTCCCCATATAGAAAAGCCCCTGTAACATCCATTTGATATATAGGTAATTTACACTGAGTTGCTACTGCAGTAAATAACCTGAAAGTTGACAACTTTGCCACAGGTGCGTAAATATCATTTAAATCCATTAAATCAGTTTGTTCAAAGCCTCTAGCAACAAGCCTGGCTTTATATTGGATAGTATTACCTGATTTCTTCGTTCTGAAAACCCATTTACTACTAATAGCACTAACATTTTCAGGTAAATCACAAATTTCCCAAGTATTGTTATTTTTTAATGTCTCTAATTCCCTATCAATAGCTTTTTGCCAACTACTAGCATCCTGCCTACACATAGCCTCTTTGTAAGTAGTGGGTACTTCATCTAAAGTAGAAACATTATTACACCTGAAAAAAGAGGTTTTCTTACGGATACGCTTGGGTTTATCTTGTGTAGTGAACTCAGGCTCATTTTCACTATTGCTACTTTGAGTTTCAACTTCATACTTACTGTCTTGTTCATCACACAAGTTTTCTTCACATACAGTTATACTTGGCTTTGATTCTAAGCTATCACATGTATTTTCTACATACACAGTTTCCTCATACACTTGTGAAGGTTGTTTTTCTTCAGGTAAACTATTTTTTATAAACACTACATCGCACCTAATGTCAACGGTGTTTTTGAGTGAGAAATATATTCTATAACCTTTAACATTCTCACTGTAACCCACTAATATACCTTTTTCGCCTTTTGGGTCCCACTTCTTTCTTTTTTCTTTAGGAATATGGGCGTAAACAGGTGTGCCAAAGATTTTTAAGGAATTTATATCAAACTTTTTGTTAGACCACAACTCATAAGGAGTTTTACCTTTTATAGTACTTTTACCTGTCCTATTTAAAACATATGCAGCTGTATTAACCGCCTCTGCCCACAAAAATTTAGGTAACTTCTTAGCACACAACATAGTCCTAGCAGCTTCAATTAAAGTTCTATTTTCCCGTTCTGCCTTACCATTTTGCTCAGGACTATATGGTACTGTTTGTTGGTGAATTATACCACGGTTATGGAATAGTTGAGCCACATCTTTGTTTAAAATTTCCAACCCATTGTCACTCCTAAAATATTTAACTTTATTTCCCGTTTCATTTTCAGATTTATTTAAAAAATTCTCAATACAAGCCTTCACTTCATCCTTCCCTTTCAAAAAATACACACTCCTATAGTTAGAATAGTCATCCTTGAAAACAAAAAAATACCTTGCACCTCCGAGTGATGTTTCTTCCATCGGGCCACAAGTATCAGCATGAATTAACTCACAGGTTCTAGTTGTTTTTACTACACTGTTTGGAAACGGTAGACGATGAATTTTACCTTCCAAGCAACTTTCACATGGTTCTTGCACACTACTTGCACCCTCTAAACAAATATTATTGTTTTTTAACACTTCTTTGACATAGATCATGTTTTGGTGAGCAAGTTTTTGATGCCACTCATTTAAATCAGTATTAATTTGCACAACATTTGTTTCACAGCATTTATAACGGAAATCTAAATAATAAAGGTTACTAATTCTTTTAGCAATAGCGGACACTTTATTATTTTTAAAAAATTTACACGAATTTTGGTCTGTCACCATGATGTAACCTTTAGATGTAACACATTTTACGGAAAATAAATTTGTTTTTAAATCGGGAACATACAAGACATTGTCTATGGTTGTGTCAACCCATAACTTTCCATTGAATACTTGAACTATTAAACTCCCTAACCCTAATACTTTAATAGGTGTTCCGTCTCCTAACATCACAGATTTATTTGCCATAGGAGTAAAGGAAGTGAACAATTTTCTATCTTTACACATATGATCACTCGAACCTGTATCAACCAGAAATGTACATTGGTTATAATCTTTAAAAGAATTTGAGACTACAAATGCATTACTAGAGCTAGTACCTTGTTTATTTAATCTAAATCTACACTTATTCTTCGTATGACCTGGCTTTTTACAAAAAAAGCAGCGTAGCTCAGATTTACTGTTACCGTGAGCATAATTTTGACTATTTACTGGACTGTCCGTCTTCACTTTACACTCAAATTGAGAATTATTATAATTTTTACACCGATAACACTGAAACTGTTTACCACTATTCCTTTTGGCTGTAAAAGCTGATGCAGGCATTGAACTCGAAGTCTCCTTCATTCTCTCCTCTTCCACGAGCAGTCGAGCAACCAAATTGTCATATGTTTGTTTGTCATCCGGAGCAGACTCCCATGCAGACACAAAATGTTTGTATTTCTCTGGTAATGACATAAGTACCTTGGTTATAACGAATTTTTCGGATATATCTTCTCCCATTTGTTTGAGGTTATTTTTCATTTCCTGAATTTTGGACAAAAAAACTGACATTTCCGTACCTTCTTCAAATTTGAATTGGAAGAATCGCTGTTGAACTATGTGAATATTCGTCTCACTTTTCTGTTCATACACACTTTGCAGCTTTCTCCACATTTCTGCTGCAGTACTACAGGTTATAATATGCAACATGACATCCTCCGTCATCCTTGTGACAAGTAATGATTGAGCTTTTGCATCCTTGCCTTCCCATGCAGTTTTTAGAGTTTGATCTTCGGGTTTGATACTCTTACCTTCTACGATGTCAAATAATCCTTGACCTCTCAGTAAGACTGAAGCAGGGTCTTTTCACTCAGTACATTTTAGCCACAGTACAAAATCGCACAGGGTACATTGACTCAGACTTAGCTCGACAGATGGCACTAGTAGTAAGTTTTGTTGCCAACCACGCGCAACAGGTGGCACTACTTGTAAATTTTGTGGCCGGTCAGCAGTGTGACCGTTTGTGGCAGATTTCTGCCATTTGGGCAGATTTGGCTCCTAAATTTTAACTCTGGCAGAAAAAGCTGACGATTTAACAAAGTGGTAGATTGTGGCAGATTTCAAGGAAATCCTTATTATTTTTCTAATCTATCGCCCCACTTATCTAATCTTATTATTTTTCTAATCTATCGCCACACTCACACACACACAGTTAAAGTATCAATTATTAATCTTGGCAATCTATTTTCGTCCTTATTCAAGCAATTAGCAAGGAGTGAAATGTAAAAATTCTTAAATGTGATGGATGAATGCAATAAAAATATATATATATATGAAAAGACATTGCTATGCTAGGAGAGTCAGACTCAGAATAATATTAATAATAAATTAAAAAGCAAATTCGTAACGTTTTTTTCTTTTTAAAAATTACACGGTAATTTACACGGTACCTATTCTTTTAGCTCATCCACCGTAATTTAATCAAGAAACACCGTATTTTTAACCTTACAACACGGTAATTCTTGATTTACATATGGAAACACTGGCACAGTCACAAATTGTCAAGTCTGTGGTCTGTGTCTATTAAAAATTATTTATTTTCAACCACTTTTTTCCGAGGTTTTCCATTATCTCAAGGTGTTTATATTGTGATATTTTCCAACGACTTGACTTTGTTACTTGGATTTTGGTGATTCTGTTATAGTGAAGTGACTTGTGCTTTATTTTGAACTCTTACAACTCTACCGAGCAACTTTCTTTATTTCTTTGTACCTCTTTCAAGCTATTCGAAACTGCAAAGTATGGATTTACAGTGCATTGTCCTGATCGGGATGTGATGGAAAAAGCCATAAAACAAGAAAAAAGAAGAGCTCTATAAGTACCTAACTAATATAACCCCGACTACGTTTCTCGGACTACGATTTGCTGTAATAACAGAAAAAAAGTGTGTGCCCAGTTATAAAAATAAATAAAAGATTATTACCTTATTTATGTGTTTTATTGAAATTAACCATAGAAAAATAGAAATAAAAGAAAATTTAAAACCTATATATAGGTACCTATCTAGGTAGCGTATATACTGTACCTATAGGGATTAGTATATATAGCAGATCCTGTAGTTGCAACTCAGCTCAATAGATGGCGTTACCAAAAAATAGGGACTGATGACTCTATACCCGTATATTCAATGTACTCTGTGGACTGAAGTTTGAAATTTCCAAATGTTCCAATTTTTGGAACCCTCCAGTTTACATACCGTCCCTTGAGCCACTGGTATAATCGTTGTAGTTTCCATCTTGTAGCACTCCAACCAACTTGTAACTTCCTACCTTGCCTTTGAACAGGTAGTATTTGCAGAGATAATTTCGTACCTCGCCAACCACGCCGCCACGTGCTGTTTGCCGGACGCGTGTTTTTATCAAGTTGTATTATTTTACGACAATAGCAGAGTTATACCCAATCCATCCAAATAGTTTACGTGCTTGCGCCCATAACCTATTAATGTAAGAGAAACTCGTATCACATCTGCATTACATTTATTTCCCAAAATAATCAAACTACTGTTACAACATTTTATTAAGGTTTTTGACAAGAGTATATTATAATAACTACGTTTTTGGTATCTTCTATTAATCTATGGTCAGGTTTGTTGAAAAGGGACATAGACTATAAAGTATGCATTGCTACCTATATTTTAACATTTTATTACGACATAATGTACTTACAGTTTACCGCGCACTGGTACTCACAAACAACAACAACAACAGGGTCATCTCCGTTTGGTCGATAATCGACCAGACGGGGGTACGGGCCTCGAGGCTTTGCCTCCTTACCCGGGCGGGTCGCTGGGCATCTCTGTGCCCAGGTGTTTGTCTTTTAGCCTTTTCGGCTAGGGCCTGCCATCTTGGCTTGGGCCCTGGTGGTTAGGTGTGTCCGTTGGTAGGTCTCTGCACGACGGCGCTAAGCGTGTCGTCCTGTGCAGAGACGTTATCGGTGTCAAATCCGGTAGTTGTCTCGTCGTCTCGGTCATCGTCGCCATCGCCTGCGTTGCGCGCTGGTGAGGGCGATCGGAGAAGCTCCCGAGGTAATGGACGCCCGTCCATCGGACGTGGGATGAGTGGAGCAATGCCGTGGAGGTGTTCGCACGGTCCGTTGTCCGCGCGCGCAAACATGCGCCGCGCGAGTGTACGGACGTACTCCTCCACGGAGGGCGTCTTGAGGTCGCGGTGTATAACGTCGTTCCTCACGTACCTCGGAGCTTGGACGATTGTTCGCAGGCATTTGTTTTGCTGGACCTGTAGGCGGCGTCTCTGGTACTCGGAGCAAAGGGAGTACCAGGCTGGTGCCGCGTACGTCAATCGTGAGCGGACATAGGCTCCATAGATCCGGAGCTTGGTCTTCGGTGTGAGGCTCGAGGTGAGGACCTGGCGCAGCATCGACGTAGCCGCACATGCTTGATTAACGACGTGATTAACCATAGAGGTCATGTGCAAGCCAGAGTCGATGCGGCACCCCAAGTAGCGCACCGAAGTCTGCCACTCTATGTCCTGCCCCCGGAGACGGAGTTGACGGTACGGCTGCCGGGCGCCGAACAGGATGGCAGTCGTCTTCCCCACGTTGACTGCCATTCTCCATCTGTCCAGCCACTCCGGCAGCAGGTCCAGCAAACGTTGTAGACGATTGATGGCGACGATTTGGTGGTGCGACGACGCTAGATACGCGCTGTCATCGGCATATAGCGATAACAGCACGTCTTCCTCCCCCTCGCGCAGATGTTTGGCGAGGGTAGGGATGTCGTCCGTGTATACTGCGTATAGGCACGGGGATAGGCAGCTGCCCTGCGGTACTCCTGCAGGTATTGGGCGGGGCTGGGAGTCCTCGCCTTCTACGGACAACCCACCACCTCCCATGGCCCCACCAACCTCGCGGTTATATGGGCCGAAACGCGGGAGGGCGCCCGTTCGGTACTTGCTCGGTGGCTCTTTCCCGGGGCGCCTTCTTGACTCCCTACAAATTCTTTCTTTCCTGTCCTTGTCCCTAATTGGTCTTTCTCCCCTTTCTGGGGCAGACGTACACAACACGCAGATCCCCGCGTGCCCCGCGGTCCGGATCCTTCCTCAAACACCCACTGGTCCACGATCACGGTCCGAGCTGTTCCGCCTCTTGTGCCAGTGGTGCGCGAACTCCCGTAGCTTGCCGAAGTTTACCGCCGAAGCAACGAGGTCCTGGTAGTAAACCGGACCCTCTTCCTCGCGAACAATCCCGTCCAGCAGGGCGCACCGGAGGTCCTCGTACAGCGCACACTCCCACAAGACGTGGTGGAGGTCTTCCTCCGCCAGTCCGCACAAGCAACCACCACTCTCCACGAGGCACATGTCATGCAGGCGCTTGTTGAAGCATCCATGGCCTGTCAGGATCTGCGAGGTCTCATAGTCCGGTGCGACCCAGGTTGCCCTGAGCCGACCGGCCACGTCCGGGAAGAACCGACGCAGCTCACCACCTTTCGTCTCGTCCGTCCAGCGCGCTTGCCACTCCGCAACAATGGCCAACCCGATCTCGCGTTTACGCCTGCTCAACTCCGCTTTGACCACGGTCCTACGCGCCTCATCTACCCGGGCAGCACGGATCACCTCCAGGTCCGCCGGCAACACCCCCGCCAAAACAGCGAGGGCCGCGGCACTGTTCGATCGGTACGCCTTGGTCAAGAGGATCAGAGCGGGCCTCTGGGACCGGACCAACGACGTCCGCACAACATAGAGCGTCGCCCTCTCGGCCCAACACGCCGCAGCATACGTGACCGATGCTACATAGGTGCCGTAATAGAGAACGCGCAACGCGGGGTATCGAATGCCCCAGGAAGAGGTCGACACACGCGACATCTTCCCGAAGCAATTAGCGGCGCGCTCCCCGATCGATCGCGCATGCTCGGCGAAAGACAGACTTGAGTCGATCGTTACGCCCAGTACGACGGCAGACCGCAGGCCTTCTACGGACACTCGGAATGATCTGCCCTCCAGGAAGGATGCTACCAGCCGCACTATCGCAGGTGGTAGGTTGGTCGAGAGGAGCTTCGCCAGGAGGCCGGCATGCCACACTCGGTCGAAGGCCTTCTCGATATCGAGGAAGACTCCGACGGTGCAGTATCCTTTGTTCTTCTCGCTGGCGATAAAATTGAGTCCTCTCGCAAGCTGGAGCGTCGTAGAGTGGTAGCTGCGAAAGCCAAATTGTTCGGCCCGCGGTCGTAGGTGCGGGGCAAGCCTTCGCAGCAGTAGGCGCTCGAACAGCTTGGCAATGTGCGGCAGGAGGGTGATGGGTCTGTAGCTTCCTGGAAGGCGGCGGTCTTTTCCCGGTTTGGGGATGGTGATCACCTTCCCCAGTTTCCAAGTGTCCGGGAAATGGGCGGTGCGGAGAATGCCATTGAATAGTCTCGTGAGTGCGACGAGACCTCTTCTGGGCAGCTGCTGGATTGCGGCAATCGGGATTCTGTCGTAGCCTGGCGCCTTCCTTTTGGGGAGTCGGGAGACGGCCTTCCTCAGCTCTAACGGGGATATGAAATCGTCTCCCCGGAGCGGAGGGTTTTGGGACGACAGAAATTCCTCAATTTGGTCCTGGATCTCTGCGTGGTGCCTATACACGGCGTCGTCGTTGGCCGGTGGGTTGGGTGTGAACTGGGTCTCCATATACTCCGCCATGATCTCTGCGCGGTCTTTAGCGGAGTATCTTCGCCTACCCTGGCTGTCCAGCAGAGGGTAGACGGGTGAGTCGGTCCCGGTGAGCGTCTTGCACAGGTGGTAAAGCGTGGTCTCGGACTCGGACGCCGCGTCGATTGTCTTCTCCCAGTCTTCGTCTTCGCGTACTACGAGCGCGAGCGCCACCTCCTGTGCGAGACGGTTGAGATCACTCTTCACTCTCGGGCAGCGAGTCCGCGCCCATAGTTTGCGTAGGGCGCGCTTCTTCTCAAGCTTGTCCCGGAGTGAGCTCGGTAGTAGGTCTCTTTTCCTTGTAGGGGGTCTGGTTGTTGTGGCTTCGGTTTTGGCGTGCTGTATGGCCGATGTTATGGCGAATGCAGCCCGGTCGACGTCAGCTGGGGTCGTGATAGGTCCGGTGAGCTCAAACTCCGACAGCGCGGCCGCGTATTTCTCCCAATTTGTTTTTGTATTAGGCGGTCGCGGGATAGTGAAGTCGCGCTGGAGGTTGAGCGTGACCAATATGGGTAGGTGTTCAGTGTCGAGGTCATACATTGGCTCGACACTGATAGGGTGGTCCAGTCTGTGGTGTAGCACGATGTCCAACACATCTGGTTGGTGGTGATGGGCTGCAGGTATATTGGTCGGCGCGCCCGGTCCCAATACACCATAGTTGTGGCGCTCGCTGTCCTCGAGCAGCATCCTTCCGGCCGCGGAGTTGACGCGTGAGCCCCAAGCTTGGTGTTTCGCGTTTAGGTCCCCCACGACTAGTGTAGGCACTTACGACTCGAGGAGAGTGTGGACATCGGTACCGTGGAAAGGCTCGTTCGGCGGTCGGTAGGCGGCATAGATGTTAAGTTCCTTTTCGCCCGCTTGAACACGCACTCCCTGTGTGCGCAGAGATGTGTAGGGTGCGTGCTCGAGCTCCTCGTGTACTAGATCTCTCCGTACCAGGGCCGCTGTTCCTCTGTAGGCGTAGCCCCGGGGGGAGATCTCGTCGCGCCGGTACACGAAGTAATTGGGTACTCGGAGCTCTATGTGGTCCGCGAGCTTTGTTTCTCCCAGGAGGATGACATGTACGTCCTGCGACTGGGAGAGCTGCGTGAGCTCGCGGACGTGGCCTCTGATGCCGCCTGGATTCCAGTAAAGGATTCTCAGCCGGAATGGAGCCGAATGAGGGGTGTGAGGGCGGCCATTCCTGCTGCGATGGCCGCTGCGATTCCCTGGCCCTGCTGGTAGGTCGTTAGCCCGGTCATTAACGCCTCCATTACAACCCGGACTATGGCTAAAAAGTCCGGGTTGCTCTGTCCTTCCCCCTGGTTTATTTGTGTTGTAGGGGCGGGGGGCGGGGCTTGTGTTGGTCGGTGGGCGGAGTCTGTGCCTGGAACCGCCTGTACGGGTACAGGTCGGGAGGCCGTAATGGGTTCCTGCGCAGGTCCAGTAGCATCTCTCATTTGCCTCGGTTGAGGCGTTGAGGCGGCCGCGGGCTCAGCGCGCCTCGGTCGGGCGGTGCGGTTTCGCTTCCTCCTGCGCGGAAGCGGCTGGCCTCTCTCTATGGGTCGGTTGGCCGTCGCGGTCAGAGTGGTAGGACGAGTGTTGTCCTGGGCCATGGTAGCTCCAGTGGTCGGTGCTGCGGTAGGCGCGGACGATGCTGCGGTGGATGCGGGCGGTTCTTGAGCCTGGGGGGGTGGGGCCATTGCGGTGTTCTGTGCGGCAGTGGGAGGCGCTGCGGTCCCGCGCCGCGGCGGCTCTCGTCCCACAGGTGCGCGCGGGGGTGGCGGAGGCACAGCTATGCCTCTCCTCCTCGCTTCGCGCTTGTAATGACTGCATCTGCGGTCATTTGCGGCATGATTTTGGCCGCAGTTTGCGCAGATGGGCGGATCGTCTCGGGACCTTGTGCAGTCTCGGACGGGGTGGGGTCCGGCGCATCGGACGCACCGGAAGGGCCTGTGGCAGTTCACCGAATTGTGTGCGTACAATTGGCACCGGTGACACTGCGGCGGCTTGCTTCCTCCGCGCCAGGCCTCTATAGTTAATTGCGGCATGTAGAGGAGCTCGGTAGTGGCGTAAAGCTCCCGCAACTCTTCTTGTGTCATGTGGGCCAGCCGCACGTAGTACGTGCAGCCGTGCTTTCCCCGGGGCGGCGGGAGCGCTCTCGCCGCTTCGGCTGGGAAGCCGAGTGCGCGGAGCGCGGCGACCACCTCCTCCGTTGGCGTTTCAAGTGGTAGGCCCCGAATCGCCACCTTAGTGGGTATTTCGGCGGCCGGACTGTAGCAGTGCCATGAAATGGCACTGTCTTGTGCGGCGGCCACTGTAAGGTGGCGCTGTACGGCACGGAATTCCTCCGCCGTCCTGGGAAGGAAGCGCACCCCGCGTCCTAGGGGGCGTGCGTTTGGCGCGTGCCCCAGCGCTCTGCTGATCGTTTCAAAGTGCCTCGTCCAGTTTGGGAGGCACTCCACGATAATGGGTGGATAGGCAGAGCGCGGCGAGGGCTGCTGTGGGTCGGTCGCTGTATCCTGAGCGGCGGTCGGCGGCGGCGGGTGTCGCTGCGCGGTCGATGTGGCAGTGGGCGGCGGTGTTCGCCTCGGTGATGCGGCAGTCGCGGCGTAGGATGTGCTGGGCTGCGGCGACGCCATCCGCACATCCTCTTCCGCGTTACTTGGAGATGCGAGTCCGGCATAGCTGGTCGAGTTTTTCGGCCAGCTGTCGGACTCTTGTTGGCCGTAGGACTGTGCCGAATGCGACATTTGCATTGGCACTTCGGATGTCGATAATTGTGAACCGACGCGTGTCGGTGGCGTGGGTGAGGTGCATTGTACGGCGACGGGGGCGGCAGGCTCTGCTAATGCGGTGCGCTCTGCGATCGGTGTGGGGGGCCTTTCCGTCGGCGGGGGGCTTGAGGTGTAGGCCGGTGGGGGGGGAGTACCTCCTCCAATGATCGACTGTCCGTGCTCGATATGCTGGATGTCCGCGACGAGCAGGATGATTCGGATTTTCGAGACGGGCGGCCAGCAATGCTCAGCTTCACCCGTTTGTCCTCTTGATTGTCAGAAGATCCGGAGGATGACGTGGAGGGACGAGCGCGCTTGGCGATTTCATGACCGAGCGTAGGCTTAGCTACCCCGGACATGATGTGCCGCGGCTCATCGACCTCTTCTTCTTGGGGGTTTGGTGGTGGCGTAGGTCTTGAGGTTGACGCAACGGCTAGAGGTTGTCGTGATGAGACGACGACAGGGAACGGGGTGATCGTCTGATCAATTATATCCCGACGTACTACTGCACGTGGGATCCCCGTCCGTCCTCTTGCACGTGATTTGGTCCTTTGGTGCTTGGGATTGTCCGACATGGTCGGTGTTGCATTCGCTACCCTTAAACAGGGCGACGTGCTCTAACCGCTTGCGACCCAGCCGGGTGAGACCCCGAGGGGAGGCCCAGCTTAGGTGCCGCGTCCGGAGCAGCCGTCGACCCTGTTTGGTGTGGAGGGTTATGGCGTGCTGTTATGTATCCCAGCGGGTTCTTTCCTCAAGAAAGAAGCGCTGGGATGAATGCGATTATTGCCTCGGCTGGGTGCGATGCGTCCTCGCGCGGTTCGACCCGGCCGCTTCCTCAAGCCGCACGAGTGCGGCGAGTACAGCTGTCACCGGGGACCGCGGGGAGCAGGGTACGGAAAGACCGAGACTGAAACGCTATCTATGTCTGGGGGCTCAAGATCCCGGGATCGAGCACACACTGAGAACAATAGTGCACTGCACTATACAGACAAACAACACACACACTTAATCACTACTTGCTGGGTAATTCCACCAGGGGGCGCCACTGTTGTCGCAAACTGCACTGACATTCGGTCTCGAAGAGCCATGAATAAAACCCGTAGTTGGCAGAAGACATTTATTTGGTAAAATTCAATTTAATATACAGTACTGTTCGATCATAAGTAATAACTCGATGTAAAGTCAAACAGCGCCATCTAGTAAGTGAGAAGGTAGTTTTTTTTTACAATACTTTATCGTTCACAATTGGACACATGTAAAAAGTTATTTTTGACAAATCACGCAAAAAATCAAAGTGAGACCACAGGCGACAGACTCTCAAACATTTTTTTTTTTTTTTTTTTTACTTCATAAAACCGTATAACCGAACACTCTGAGTTCAAGCTTTTTAATTTAACACAGACTTAAATAACATTCATCCAGATTACAGAAATTTAGATAAAAATTGATTTATTTATCAGTTAAACCACCGACAGTTTGTAAAATAGTCTTCTAAAAGGTAAAGGTCGAGATGGCAATCTGGGTGGGAACGCCTCGCACACCCGAACACAGACAGACAGACAGACAACAAAGCGTTCCTATAAGGGTTCCGTTTTTCCTTTTGAGGTACGGAATCCTAAAAATCATGATTTTTAGGGTTCCTCGGCTTCGCCTCGGCCTTCCAATATAGATACTCGGCCATTAATCGCTTTATTTCAGGCCTGGAATGTAATGTACTATTGTGGTATTGATTCAATATACCTATCTGAAAAAACGGAAAAAAACGGAACGCAACCGTCAAGCTGTCATGTTGCAAAATCAGCTGTTCCTTAAATTTAAATTGAAATATATTAAAATTAACTAGAAATAAGTGAAAAAACAGTGTGAAATTATTATTATAAATAAATAAATAAATAAATAAGCCTTTTATTACTGAAAAAGGTACAAATTTACAATATTATTACAATTCTAAATGTGTAATTAGATACATGCTTTTTGCTTTAGGTATAAGTACATAATATAGTTGCTTAAAGTTACAGTAAGCAAGTTGGTTTACAATATTTTCTGGTTTTTATTTTATAGAACACAATTTTTGAATTTATTAATACATCTGAATATTTAAAATTTTTGATACTAAATCACAATTTTTTAAAAATTTGAAAAAACATTTATTTTTATTTTTATGGTAAGCTGAGACTTATTATGGTATCTATTATTATTTGCTATGTATAATAGTTATATAATACTAATTTACAATTAAAATTTTTATTATTTTTATCATTTATAACAATATTTATATATAACAATTATCTTGTTTTTTATTATATGATTTATTATTATGTTTTTTTTTTACGATGTTAAAAGAATGTAGGTACTATGTAAATCTCACATTGCATAATATATTAATCTGAATGTTCTTATTTATATAGTGTTATGCCTATTAAAATTTTAATACAATTTGATGAAATATTACTATTCTATACTGTCTATAACTGACAATAAAAATTAATCACAAGCAATTCTCTTTCCTATCTTCATAATAAGTAAGTAGGTATATAGGTTATAGAATTTATAATGGGCATAACGTTCCACATACAAGTAAATAGATAACTATTTTATTATATTTAAGATGACCTAATTATGACAAGTATATTTTTTAATTCCATGTATTAAAGAGTACAAGTACTTACAATGTAACTTAAAATAACGGCAATACCAGTATAAATAATTTATTAAGTTTTAGTAATCCTATTTAAGTAAATATTTTTAACTATGGTAAGTACTATGTTCTGCTATTTTCAGTTCGCCTTTTAGGCGAAGGCCTCCTCCTGTTGGTTATATTTTTCTTAATATTATATTTTATTACTCTTTGTCTTCTAGACTTTCCATTTTCACCATCAGAAGGGTTGTAGTCTAGCACTCCCACGGTGACCAGCCGGCTTGGGAGGCAGAGAGGGGCAATCTTAAGTTTAAAGTTATTTTTGCTTTTGAATTTTATGCTGTTTTCGTAACATTTTGTTATTTTTGTTGAATTTTACAACGTTATGATGGTTTGTCTCCAAAGGGGCGGATATATTTATTTTATACGCAGAACTTTTAGGAAGCAATTCTTTTTGGTTTTCTAAATAAACTATTTTGTCATATTTCAAAATCGCGTTTCTTCCTTGTTTTCTTTCTTCTTCAAGTTTTTTCCTTAATTCTTTCCTTTTTTCCAAGACTTCTTTGGGCAAATCCTCCATTATGTAATAATTTGTTTCTTTAAGACACTTTTTCTTTTTCAATAATTCTATTTTTTTCCCCACCGAAGACAAAACCACTATGACTGGTCTTAACTTATTTTTATTTTTACCCATTCTTCCTATGTATTCTATGCAGTTTTTATCAAAATTTAAATTCATTTTGCTGTTAATTATATTTATTATATTTTCTTCTAAATCTTGGTAGGTATTTTCTTTTTCCTCGATGCCAAAGAAGATTAAGTTTTTTCGTCTAATATATTTTTCCAAATAATTTATATGTTGCTGCTGCTTATTTATTTTTTCTTCTAGTTCGTTATATTTCTCCAAGATGACTAAGAATTTCTTATCAATATAATCACTTATTGCGTTTGTTATTTGTTCTTTCATATCTAGGAAGTCCTTTTTTTGCGAGTTAAACTGTTCTTTAATATCCTCTAGCAAGCGCGAAACACCTTCCATTGTTATTTTTTATTTTTATTTTACTCGTGGAATAGTGCCTAATGTGAAGTGATATCTCAGATAATTATTTTTTCCTATATTTAGGAAAAAATAATTATTATTATTTCTATTTCTTTATTATTATTTCTTATTTTTATTTCTTAGCACTTTCTCTTCGTTATAAGTACGTATTGCTCCCGTAATTTTATTTAGGTAGGTAGCTAGTTTTTAAGATTTAAATTTTAAATGTAGGTATGTAGAAATAATATCTGTATTAGAAGACCGGGATCGAATTCGGTGCTTTTTGTACTCGTCATTGGTCGAACATTCAACTCAACACTTCAATAGATTTAGCCTTTAGGTTATTTGCGGCAACAAGCAGGTAGGTAGGTAGGTAGGTGTGCAGTGCGACAAACGAATATTTTTATTCCAATTAAGTATTTTCATCAAACTTGGCACAAGAGATAACTTCGTAGGACCTATTTATTGTTGTGGTTTACATTAGGCATTAGTTTACCTTGTAATCGGCAAGTTTTATTGTTGCACATCGAACATTGGCGCCATGTTGGTACAATCGTCATGCGTATAAATAAAAAGCACTTTTTCGCGTATTTAACGGGCACTCACACATACGATAACATTTGCACGTAATTATTGAATATAGATCTTCAATTTATTACAATAAACAGACTAAGTATTGCACTTTAACTATTTTCTATTCACATAAATCACGGAGCTGATGTCACTGTGTTGCGCTGCAGCGCCCTCTCCCTCGAAATTATTATTATGCGGTTGTAAATACTGTAAATAACTGTGACATGCGACTATACATAAGCGACATAACCAGAAGAAGGATTTAAACGGAGGGTGGCTGCCGAGTGTTTGAAAATAAACGGCTTAAACTTGGGGAGTATTGCTTCTATTACCTAACTTATTCTTATATTTTATGTATTTCAATGTTATTTTACATAATTAGGTTAGGTACTAAACTCACTACTCTTTCTTTTCTCGAGAACATCGAGACACGTCCCTCCTCACACTAGGCAAAAACCTTTTTCCACTTACTTGACAAATAGTGGAAGTATAGTTGGAGAATAACGAATATTGCCTCAGACAATACTAACATTACACAATACATAATAAATACTAAGTCTAATGCAAAACAATAACTTTATAAATTAATAAGTACTTAATAGTAATAAGTGATGAACTTTGCATTTCATATTGACACCTAATTTTTTACAAATTAAGTACATTATTGTGTTGTAATATTTTGGTCCAGTTAGTGTAGGTGTAGATATACCAAATAACTATAAGTATCATTTTCCTTCACCCACATATATTATTTGGTGTGTTTCAGAGTAGTACACATACACAATGGCACCAACAACCAGGAGGGCAGTAGCTATGGAGGAGCAAGTGAAACTAAAAAATGCCCTCCGGGAACTAAAATCACTGAAACAGCTAAATGAGCAGTTGTTGAAGGAACAAGACGACAGTGAAGCTGAGTTAAGAGCCATTATTACAAAGAACACTCAATTGAAGGCTGAACTGGCTGACCTAAGCAATGTTCATACTATAGTACTGGAAGAACGGGACCAACTTCAGGAGGCGGTCGGCTCATTCAATCAGTGCATCCAAACATATGATGAGGCTCTTAGCAGGATTTCTATGTTGGAGAATGAATTGAGTAGAGCTCAGAAAACAATTGACGACCTTCAGTCTCAATTGCAAAGCCATGAAACAAAGGCAATAAATAATTTGTACGACGAGCTGCTCACTTCATCCCCAGACGCGCCAGGAGTGATCATAGATCTGACTTGTGACAGTCCGTGTGCTAGTAATACCAAGTCATTGCCGGAACATAACTTGGTATATTTGAATAGCCACAACAAAATAAAAAAATATATAAAACTTAGTAAAGTAATTAGAAAAACCAAAAGTTTGATAAAATCTCAAAAAACTCATACAAAAAATATTGCATTACGAAAGGAACGTTCTCAATTATTAAATAAGCTCGATGCTTATTGCTTATCTATTACAGAACTCCGGGATAAGTATAATTTGGATGTTCAAACCTTAAATGATGAAATTTCCAAATTGACTTATTCGCTACATAATGTCACAAACCAATACGAGCTGTCACAAAAACAGATTGATGAGCAAATACTGGCAGCAGATGAATTGTTAGCATTAAGTAACTATAACATGGCTCGCTTTGAGTCATTAACCAATAAGCATGAATGTTCTCCAAATGTACCTATTGTTCACCAAGATAGTCCTGCACCGCTCCCTGTGAAAACAGATACTTGTCCAGAGCAGTGTAGTATTGATGTTACAGAGGTTCCGTGTAGTATTGATGTTACAGAGGTTCCGTGTAGTATTGATGTTACAGAGGTTCCTTCATCTGTCAATATTAATCCCTCAGCTAAGCCAATAAAACAAACTATAATTATTTCTGACAGCTTAGGTAGAGGTCTGGGCTCCATAATGAGCTGTTGTTTAAAGCATTCAGTGATTAATAGATGTTCTCCTGGAGCTAGTTTTAACTATTTAATTAATAACTTAAATGAAAAATCATTGGATAGTAATACAAATGTTATATTATTGTTTGGGGACAGTTTACAAGTCAAAAAACAACAGATTGGAAAATGCATTCAAAAATTATTGCTCCTACATGAGAAAACAAAATGTAAATTTGTTTTGTGTGCTTTTCCTTATTCTGGTACATTAAACAAACAACAAAATGATAAAATACATACTTTAAATTTGAAAATGTATAATCTCACTAAACATTATAGTGAAGCTATTTTTTATTTTGACATTAATAGTATTAAATTGACTAATAAGTTTAAATTGACCGGAGACAGTATGTATCTGCCGAAGAGATGTAAGATGCATATTGCCTCACTATTAGCACATAATTTAAATGATTCAGTTACAAGTGTTGTAACAAACTCTTTTGACTCTTATACAAACTGTACTTCTAGTACAAATATTTATAATATTGACTCAAGTACTTCTAGTACAAATATTTATAATATTGACTCGAGTACTTCTAGTACTAATTTTTCTATTATTGACTCGAGCAATAGTGTAAGTACTATTAGGAACCCTATTGCTTGTTTAAACTAGACAGTAAGACAACGGAGGAGCCCTGTCACATGAAAAATGTACATCAAAGTATACAGAGCTTCACCGGCAAAGAATTAGAAATTGCAAGTTGTTGCAAAAAATCTAATGTTATCAATCTGGTGCACCAAAACATTCAATGTATCAGAGGGAAAGATCTGGAAATAGAACTTTTTTTGAATAATTTCAATATTGATATTTTATGTATAACTGAGCATTGGTTAAAAAATCATGAGTATACATTCAATTTTGGTAATCACCAGGTTGGTAGTTCGTTCACCAGAACCAATGCGATTCATGGCGGCTCGTTAATTTTGCTTAGCAAACAATTAAAATTCAAGAATCGATATGACATAGAGAGCCTGTCTGTTGAGCGAACAATAGAACTATCCTCAGTTGAACTTGAGCAATTCATTGTTGTGTCTGTATATAGACCACCCTTGTCTAACTTTGATCTTTTTGAAAAGGTAATGGATGAAGTCTTATTCAAAATCTCAAAATCAAATAAAAAGCTGATTGTGTGCGGAGACTTTAATGTAAATATTTTGGAAAGTAGCCCTTTAAATGGCAAATTATTAAATCTTTTCAAATCCTACAACCTATCCAACATGTTTATGGAGCCTACAAGAATAACTGTAACTAGCGCCACATGTATAGACAATATTTTTACAAATATAAATCCAATTACTAAAACCATAATTAGCAAATTGGATTCGGATCATTGTGGACAGTTGATCCAGTTTGAAAATTTGAAGAAAAAAAATTCTAAACGTAGAATAACCTTTGTACCAGTAACGTCTGACCGAATTGAGAATATGAGACTAAGCCTTATAAAACACCTTCCATTTTTGTCAAATGGGTTTAGTCCTGATGAAATGTATAATACATTTTTTAATATATTCAATACTATATTTAACTCAATATTCACCAGTAAATCGGTCTTGACTACTGATGCAAAAGTTTTTAGTGAATGGGCAACAGTAGAACTACATAAAAGTAGACAAAAACTATATGAATTGTATGCGGAGCGACAATATGATACTGGTGACGAATTCAAGCAGTACGTTCAACTGTTTTCCAAAAAGTTTAAGAGAGATTGCATTGCAGCCAAGTCAAAATATATCCAGGCAAAAATTAAAAACAGCTCCAATGTAGTAAAAACTACCTGGAAAATAGTTAACGAAGAAACAGGAAGAGTGACACATAAAACTTGTAATTTTGAACTAAAATATCATGACAAGTTGATTACGTCAGACCCCGAGGTTGCAACCGTTTTCGAGACCTTCTTTACAGATATTCCTGTTTCTACTACAAAATCATTGAACTCTTCAGCAGCCGCCGCTCTCTCACTATTGGAGGATAACGTGCCTGAATGTAATAAAATGTTTGAATTCAGTCACGTTAGTTGCTCTGACGTTATCAAAGCTTTTAAATTAATTAATAATAAGAAAACAAATGATCTGTGGGGCATTTCCGTTAACGTTGTGAAATCATTAATTGATATTGTTGCACCCGAGTTAGCATTAATATTCAATAATTGTGTTGACTGTGGTGAGTTTCCAGACTTAATGAAACATAGTAAAATAATTCCATTATTTAAATCAGGTAGTACTAGTGACCCCACTAACTTCAGACCGATATCTGTACTACCCACTTTTAGTAAAATCTTTGAAAAATAATTTTAACTCAACTGCTTAATTTTTTCAACATTAATGATTTATTTCACACCAAACAGTTTGGTTTTACACGGGGTCGCTCAACAACCGATGCTGGTGTTGAGTTAATACTAAATATATTTGAAGCCTGGGAGGAATCACGTGATGCGCTTGGCGTTTTATGTGATTTATCCAAGGCTTTCGACTGCGTTGATCATGAAACATTGGTCGCGAAATTGCACCATTATGGAATTAGGGGTGCAGCATTGGAATTGATGAGTTCTTACCTAAATGATAGAATACAAAGGGTAGACGTGAATGGAAAGCGATCTCCCGGATCCGTTGTAAAAATGGGGGTGCCACAAGGTTCCATCTTAGGACCTTTTCTGTTCCTTATTTACATCAATGACCTTCCTTACCTCGCTAAGGACAATTACGGGATAGTCTTGTTTGCTAATGATACATCACTTTTATTTAAAATCAATCGATACTTAACAACTTTTGATGAAGTAAACAATTCTCTCACCAAGTTAGTACAGTGGTTCGAAGCTAATAACCTGCTTCTCAACGGGAAAAAGACAAAGTGTATTAAATTCACTTTACCAAATGTTAAGCAGGTGAAAACCACTGTGCAACTTAATAATGAGGAATTAGATTTAGTGGATACCGCTATTTTTCTTGGAATAACGTTAGATGCAAAACTTCAATGGGGCTCTCATATAAATAACTTATCGAACAGACTTAGTTCTGCCGCATATGCGGTAAAAAAGATTCGCCAGTTGACAGACATAGAAACTGCGAGACTAGTATATTTTAGTTACTTTCACAGCATTATGTCATATGGTATATTATTATGGGGTAATGCTGCTGATATTAATTCTATTTTTGTGCTGCAGAAAAGGGCTGTTCGAGCCATATACAGTATGGGGCCACGAGAGTCGCTGAGAACTAAATTTAGGGAAGTTAAAATTATGACAGTGCATAATCAATATATTTTTGAAAATTTACTGTACGTACATAAAAACATAAATAAATTTAAAAAAAAAGTGACTGTCATAATATAAATACTAGAAATAAAAATAAACTTGTAATTCCCGCCTCTAGGCTCAGTAAAGTTAGCAATTCATTTGCTCGTAATTCCATACGTTTCTATAATAAGCTTCCAGAAGACATATTGGAGATGTCTCTCAACAAGTTCAAAGTTTTCATAAAACGTAAACTAATTGAAAAATCCTATTACAATGTAAAGGATTATTTAAATGATAAGCAAGCTTGGGAATGAGTTGCTTAACGACTTTGTGATAGTTCTAATAAGTTTCAATAAATTTGTAAAGTGGTGATAATAAAAAGAATACCCGGCTGAGTTTGTTGTGGGCTCTTCTCAGACCTGGGCGCGTTTGGAACCCTCGTAGCTTTAGTTTTAAGTTTGCGTTATAATTATCACCACTATATTATCTTACAAATCTAACACTATACCAGACAATCAATAAGAGTAATTTATTACCTATTTTGAATAAATCATTTGACTTTGACTTGACTTTGACTATCTAGTGTATGTCAAATCTGCACTGGGCCTACGTGGCGGACTATGGCCTTATCTCCTTCTGAGAGGGAAATCCGTGCTCGGTAGTGAGCCGTCTATGGGTTAGTCACGATATTTTTTAGCTAGATGACCGCGATGATCTCGTCAGTTTGGATTTAGGTTTTTAAAAAGACCTACTGTGGTAATTTTTGTTTTTCCAGGATAAAAAATAGCCTTTGCAAACCAAATTTCTTTAGATAGGCTAATACACCCGAGAGGGAGACCCGTGCTCCGTGGTAAGCCGGCGACGGGTTGACCATGATGGTGTATTTCTATTTTTTTTTTTATTTTTTTTATTGCCGCTATAAGAAATAAATAATTAGTTTATTCATTTTAACAATATATTTAGACTTGTGATATTGTAGTAACGCCATCTACACGCTTTACTTTGAACTACTTCGCAACTTACTAGTACTATGAACCAGTGACTTTCTCAACATGGTTCTTAGACATGAAACTAGATGGCGTTGACATGTTATTAATTATATATTTGTCTTACAACGAAAAACACTTATTTTTAACTAACTGATGCCCGTGCTAGATTAGCCTCTGTTTATAGAGACAATAGAGTCAGGAATCAACCTACTGAGAGTCTAGACCTTAGTTCGTTATCAATAAGCTAGGGCGTGGTTGTAGGTAGGAGACAAAATAAAAGATTGTATAAGGAAATAAACTGTTTTATTCAGGGAAAAACTCCCTCCAAATCAAAGTTTATCTTTACCATTACTTATTGCTTTATCATTAAATAATTTATTATTTCCTTTAAGAAAAATCTACCGCCAGTTCGTAAAAAGCATATTATCTACCGAGAGAAAGAACTGGCAAGAAAAAACTCGGTGGTGTCTATTTTGAAATACCAATTACACATTTGAACAATACATAAATCAACATACATAGTACAACAAAAGAAATATAAAATCAACAATTAATAAAATCTTAATTAAGTTTCGCCATGTAAGTACCATAGATTTGCCATTTATAATTCTGTTAATTGTTCTGTCACATCTATAGTATTTTTTCTATCATTTTGACGTGCCTCTGTTTACAAATAAAATGTCTATGGTTTAGAATTAATTCTTAAGCAAAATCTAAAGAGTTTAGTAGCAATTTCAAGAAATAAATAGCAACTCTAACCATTTATCTTATACCCGCGACTTTGTCCGCATAGATTTAGGTTTCAGAAGTCTCTGTTGAGTTTTATTGTATATTAGTTTTTAATTTTACGGATCATTAAAATGAAACCATTTTACTTGGCGTCCAATAGACCACAGACAACTTTATTTTTCTTAAATGTCTTAAACTAACTCTTTACTCTATTACCATAGATTCGCTTAGATAGACTAGATATTTTTAAAGGCAAAGGAAATAAATTAATTTCTATCACACTCCCCTAATTTTGTTTCCTTTGTCTTTTACACAATTTTCTTTTTTTTTAACACAAAAACAATTTTTTCTTTTATACTAAGTTACACAGAAATTACTTATTCAAAATTTTAACAATGTTGGTTTTTTCACTTATTTATTAAATGACAATTATATAAACAAAAAGTTGTTTTATTTTCCTTATACATAGTTTTTAGTTTAGTTACTACTTATTTACTAAGTTATTACTTATTACTAAAACATTCTTAAGATAAAGTTATACAATTTTAGATTAAAACAAAAGTTATATAGAATTCCTACTTTGAATTAAGTTTTAAGCAATATTTTTAAATTTTAAACACAGAATTTAATTTATACAACAATCTTATTAGCATGATAATTAAATTTGATTCTGGTTAGTACTTTAGTAAAAATGTCAGCTGTTTGTTCACTAGTTGGACAATATTTTATCATCAGATCACTGTTTTTCACTTTTTCATGGATAAATTTGAATCGAACGTCTATGTGTTTGGAACGTCTATTTATAACTCCATTCTCAATTAGTCTAATTGCACTTTGATTGTCTATAAACACTGTCACTTTAACACTAGTTAAGTCCAAGAGTTCTTGAATCACTGATTTTAAGTATAATAGTTCTTTGCAACATTCAGCTGCGGCAATGTATTCAGCCTCAGTGCTAGAAAGTGCTACTATAGGTTGACGTCTCGTGCACCATGTTACTGGGCAGTTGCTCAGGAATATTATATATCCCGTTGTGCTTCTCCTTGTTTCAGAATCTCCAGCATAGTCTGAGTCACAATATGCTGTTAGTTCGATATCTTGTTTCTCTTTCTTGTAAATAAGACCTTTCTCTTTAGATCCTTGAGATATTTCAATATCTGTTTCAAATTGTGTACATCTTGATCGGTTGGGTTTTCTACTTTTCTGCTGCAGTAGTTAACAGCAAAACTTATGTCGGGTCTAGTTTTATTTGAAATGTATGTTAAACTTCCGAGTAGTTCTCTGTAAGGAAATTTAGTGTTCTTTGGTGATTCTATTACTTTACTCGATTCTATTGGTATCTGTGATATTTTTGTTTCCATCATATTATAATCGTTTAAGAGGTTTTCTATAAAATTTTCTTGTTTTAAGTTTAACTCATTTTCCTTTTGTATTATTTCCATACCAAGGTACTTTTTTGGGTTGTTATCTACTTTAGTTATAAATCTGTTTCCTATTTTTCTTATTATTGTGTCTATTTCTTTTTCATCTTTCCCAATTACTATTCCATCATCTACATGGATGCCTAAAAATATTGAATTTTCCTCATTTTTGAAAATACATGGTTCTGTTTAAGTTGTAATAAACCTTGACTGTTCAAATAATTTGTAAATGTTTTATTCCACTTAAGAGGAGCTTGTTTCATGCCATACAGGGCTTTCTCTAATTTGCATATACCGTTAATATTCATTCCCTCAGGTGGGATACATATAGATTTCTTCATTGTCCAATCTGCCATATAAAAATGCAGTTTTTAATATCAAATGTTTTGATTTTTAAATTGTTTAGAGCAGCAATTGCTAAAATCATTCTTAAAGGACCACTGTTATTACTGGACTGAAATCTCATTATAGTCAATTCCTTCTCTTTGCTCAAATCCTCTGATCACAAACGAGCTTTGTATGTGCCATCATCTTTAATCTTTAATACCCATTTATTACTTAGAATCTTTTTCCTTTAGTCTCTTCTTCACTTACCATTTTCCAACATTCATTTTTAATCAAAGAATTCTTTTCATCTTCAATAGCCTCTTGCCATTTATGTTTGTCTTTACCACTAATTGCTTCACTATATGTAATCATAACATAATCTTCATATCTTTGCGGTGGTTTTCGTTGTCTTTTACCTTTTGAACTTTCTGTATTGTCATCATCCTGATGTGTATCTGTTATGTCATCGGGTATATTATTTCCTTCTTCATTTGTTTGTGGTTCTTCTTCATATATTTTTTGGATTTCATTTTCTGTTTGTGTCTGTGTTGTTTCATTG